>NW_008752048.1:27183-45860 GCF_000715545.1 Opisthorchis viverrini | reverse complement strand
CGAAGTGGTTAGAGCGCGGATTACTAACCTGAAGGTCCGCGGTTCGAATCCGACCTCCGCCACTCGACTTCCCCTGTCTAGGCTTGGGCAACCTGGCAGTATCCCAGCCCTCGTGCTTCCTTCGGGTGGCATGGCAGCTAGGCACCGGAAGGGTGCTACAGCTGAACGCTTTATCTTTTTTTTATCATTCCTGATGCGGCTGCGCACAGCAAGTGCATTTTGAGCAGCACCGGGCTCTTTGGCTTTAAAAGTATTTCGACCGTATTGGATAATGCGCCGGCGGTCACGGTCAACCGTTGGGCGATCGGAGTGTGCTGTTTTTGGGGCCGACCTTTTCTAACCCGTCCTTCCTCGGGGGAGGGCAGCATCGCTGCTTCCATAAATATGGACATGCTGGTCGCCTGGGGGAAACATCTTACTGCCTTCACACTCTTGTCGCAGAGGACAGTACGACTTTACCCCCAGACCGCCCCGTACCACGATTGCTCGTAGTCCGGGGTCTCGCTGCTCTTGGTCTGGATGCTCCCCTTTGGCCTTCCTTGCATGGTTGTACCTTGTTGAACGAAGTTCCAGCCAGTGTAGCCCGCGGGATCATTGCAGCACTGAAGCCCGACCACCACGTCAAGGTGGCAGCTTTAGGTCGGGACCACCGTGGTGCAGTCCTTGCTTTAATGACACCCTCTTTGTGCCAGGTAAATGACTCCGCATGGCATTCATACTTTGTGTCGAATGTATTTTGCGCCCGTAGCGTTCATTTGAACAGTCTTTTTGGCCCAGTGCTACTCATGGCAGACCGCTTCGAAGGTCTAGGAACTAGGATAGGTCTGTCTCTCACTATGATGCCAAAATGGTACAAGAAGCCCTAGTTTTCCACTTCAGTAGTATTTTGGCTAAAGCTCCTCAAGAAAAATTCTTACCTCCTTGACACCACTGCATGAATCCTAGTATATTCAGGCATATGCAGGGTTTGTAGGAGCAGCATTCGGGGTGGGGACACCGGGGTTTGAGCACAAATGGTGTGTTAACATCGCCGTGGAGAACTGTGGGCTAAAGTGCGTTTAAGTGCATGTTGCGTTTGTTGAAATTCAGTCCGCTACGACAACCCTGAATTAAAGTTTGCAGTGGTGGATGAACGCCGGTACCAAAACACGCTTTTGACCATAGCTATTTTAGGTGGGTAACGTAGACGGCAAACGCCATATATTTTCCTTCTTATTTACGCCTGTTCTTTGGTTTCGTTTTTCACCTCGGAGATAGTCTTGCTTAGCATTCCTAATGAGATCCAGTGCCAACCTGTAATGATCGTTGAGCTGTAATACTCTTTCGGTGTCTCGCTGTCATGCTACCCGAAAAGGCGCAAAGGTTTGGGTGTTGCCAGATTGCCTAAGCCTAGAAAGAAGTGGTCGAAGTACAGAGGTTGTGTTTGGACGGCGAGTCTTTCGGTCAATAAGTCCGCGTTTTAAACTCGGAACTGTTTCGGGCTCACAACCCGATAACGGTAGAAAGACTTGAGTAATTTCCATACCAGGCAGCACTAGTCCTGCGTTCACCGGCAACTGAATGATGGCGTTATCGATCCCGGTAGGCATGTGCTGTAAGCAAATGTATTCATGTGTTAGAACTAGTGTCCTGTGCCATAGGAGATAACAGTCTGCAAGGTGTCGTTCACCTCATTTTTTTATTCAGTCCTAGTGTGTACCGGATCCAACCAGTTGACTTCATTCCCGCATAACCCATGGGATACGGTCCTCCTGCTGCATGAATAGGAATCACCAAGCAAGGCCGTACTACATTCATGTTACTCGCTGTAAGCGGCATAACTGTGATCGCGTTTAACTCCAATAGCTATCTGCTGGTCTATCCAATGCCTCACAAGAATTCACTCTCGTCCAAGGTATCCTAATGCTAGCGTTCCAGGTGGCCGACTTTTTAGCCACGGGAACAAACAACAGAAAACCCGAAATGATCAGGAGAAAATAGGGTTTACTGAACGTCAAGCATTTTGACGTCTAACTGCGGTCACTCGTCACCATTTTGATGGCGATTCGAAAAATTGGCCACAGTCAGGCAAAAGGCAATCATAGTGCAGAGTATTTTAAGATCCTTTATCGAGTGCCGTATGGATGGGAATTTTAGCTTATGTGTGAATCGAATTATGGTAGCGTCAGCCCACCCTAACTGCAATTGTTGGTTACAGGGCACGAGTTCCAATTGATAATCAAACAAAACGACAACATGGGTTCAGCTCAGCCAGCAGCTGTAATCAGCTCTCCAAACATCGGTGTATGTGCAGGAAAAACTAAAAAAAAACGAGTGAGTAAAATGGGATGGATTTCAACCTTCAAATGTATCAACCGTTGTTTCTCATTGCATGATGCGCACCGAATCTTTCAACACTCGACGTTCTCCTTACACGCAAACTGAGTACCAACCCCCGAGACCGTATGTTAGAAAACTTACCACCCAATGAGACGGCGGGAATGATCCTAGGTTTCAGTGAAGTAGAAGTTGGGCTATTAGTGCTATAAATTTCTGGCCTTTTTTGGTGTTATTCTTGGGATAGGTTTTGCGGGTAATAAGCTTAGTCGACTGCTTCTCCTGAGCCCAGTTTGTAATGGCTCTTAATCAAACTCTGAAACTGGTTCCCAACCTTGTAGTTCTGCAGGTGACTGCCGTTCGCTAATGCCGCTCCATGGTGTCAGGCGGATTCCCATTCCTTTCTCGTCATGTCTTGCTTGTACACAGACTACTTTGGTCTCTGAGGGCATTCATTCGGGGAGGTGAGAAATATTCGTTCGTGGTAAGTGGCATACTCTTGTCATTCCTTAGAAAAATGTACGGAGACTTGATAAAAAAATAAGTGAACCTTATTCGTCGAAGAGACATAGGTCGTACGAAATGTATTACTTAAAGTTTGGGTACTCTCGATGTGACTCGTCTTCCGGATGAGGCCTGTCTGTGCATGGCCGGAGACGCTGCAAGATATGGCTGCTGATCAATGTCCATAGCCTTGTTGTGGGATCCTATCCAGTGTTGTCTGTGCACGGAGACGCTGCAAGATATGGCTGCTGATCAATGTCCATAGCCTTGTTGTGGGATCCTATCCAGTGTAAGGACACGTGTGTGTGCAGTTGTAAGCACTTCGAAGTGATAAGCTTGCACTGAGTCCTTTCCATATCCTTTTCGTTCCTTCAAAACTAGGCCTTCAAATTAGTAATCGCTCCAGAGCAGCGGCACATCAGTTTTGAACCCTTCTGTGCTGCTGGTGATTATGATGATGATGCTTTATCGATAAACTCCCAGAGTGCTTTGTGTCGTGTGTTTTCGCTCGAGGTGTCTTGTTCACTACTGTTTAGTGGCAAGCCCGATTCGACAGTATGCACTCTCAAGTAGAAATATCCATCAAGGGAACGTATGAAGATACGGAGTTTACTATCATTGTCAGCAATAATGATATCCTGTGTTGAACACCTGTGACTTTTTGCCGGACAGCATTCCTAATTTAGTTAAATGCAATGTTTTTGCGTTAGAAGAGAAGTAGAGCGAATAGTCCTGGTGGCAATTCACCATACGTAGATAACCAGTCAAAAATCTGGAGAAAGTGACAGTCACTCACCCTTATACTGGTGAACCTACACAGTTGCTGGAGTATCGCCAGCGTCATTTTGGTCAACAGGTGCACATTTCGGGAACAGGCTCAAATGGTATTCAACCTTTCCACTGACAATCCCTTAGAAAACGAATCACCACAGGATGGTACGTTAGAATTAGTGGTTGGTAGAATAGGTAATTTGCTGTTCACCGATGCATTAAGGCCCTGAAGACTCCTCAGATCATCCGCTCTTAGAGATCCCGTCTCAGACATACTGCCCAACCAGCATTATGAAACTCTAAACTTGAGACTCAACAATATGGCTTATTAGTACCATCAGTTGTCACGATTGATTCGAGTCAGGCATTTTCGGACACTCGATTCGGCCAAGGTGTGTGAAATTCTCGGGAAATGTCCTATCTTCAGGTGTGAACGTTCAGAAATTAACATTGATGCATTGTTCCCTACTTTATAAGTGTAAAACGCATAGCGAGAGTTAGCCATGACGCTTACATCTGCTTACCTTCAGAGAATCGAACAAGGCTCCCACAAGCAGCGGTTCCATTATCGAGGTTTTGCTTACTTTCAGCACATTTGTACAGGAGTGAAGGAACTTGACGTCTTCGTCGTACACCTTTTGATGATAAAGCCTTCGAATAACTCCCCGCACTCCCCCAAAAGGGTAGAAAACGGCATTGAAGCATCGGTGTTGAACACTGATGTCATGCTGTCGATGATGATGTGGCCAATCCATTATGCCTTTTGACCACTTGGTTCTAGTTCTTTCATCTTGAGTTGGTTATGTTTAGAATAAGTTGCTAGGTTTATCCCTGAATGCGCATATTGCTTTAACAAAGATGAAATTACTGTCTGTCCACAAAGGCTAATGGGGCATGTTAATTGGAAAGTGGAAGTGTCTTCCAGGAAACTTGCACAGTCGCATGATATACACTCAAGTTTAAATTGCCTAACGGGAATCACCCGATCAGACGCCATTTGTATACCATTGGCTGGGTGCTTTCCTGGGGTAATAATTTGCGGATATGTTGCAAACCCCAACTTCCCCTCCAAGGAACTGGGTTGGCCGCTGGAGGAGTCCCATGGCAACCACCTCTTATACTCCCATTTCAGGTTTGCGCGGTGTTGGACACCGATGTGCTGTCGTTCGTGACAGCATTTCAAGGCGACTGTCCTCCAATCGTACGCAGTCCTCGTGCGTTAGTTAAGCACCATTATTCTCGCAGTGGTTTTCCGTGATATTGTCAATAGCCACATCAGTCATCATACACTAAGATGCATGTGGCAGTGTACCTACCGGCCGTGTTGACTGATGACGATCAAATGTTGTCATTCATCTTTTCGATAGCTTACTGCTATTGGTTTAGGCTAACCGGGCGGCACCATCGTGATCCCTGTGCAATCATGCACCCTGCTACTGGCTTTCTACTACTGTGCCCCCTCACAGCAGTCCTAACTTGCTGTTAGTGCGTCGCTGATGAGAGCTGTCATTGTACATTATTATTGAGCCATCTGGCCGACGCTAACTTCACCGCCCTTCAATTACGGTAGTGTTTCAAATTTTGTTCTCGCAGCATGTTTATCAATGCCTGAGGATCAGACCACAAATCACAATTGAACACTTTGTTTGCTACGTCCTCGGTAAGTAAACAGCTTTTTACTGTATTTACAGCTATAGACGCTCTTGGCTGTATTACGGTGTTTTTTCGACAAATGAAGAATACAGTTAATTCGCGCGACAGTGGCCCTGCTGCGAACAAGACAACTGTTCACTGGGGTAATGTGATAGATAGATGGGTGCAAACGGAGGCGATTGCTACCCTCATTCTTTATTTCCCATCGCATGTAAGTCTGTCTAAATTCCAGTTACCAAGAGACTGCCTAATAAGGACCATCTGAGAGAGTCTCCAGCGGCGGTACTTTGACCTTTCGACCAAGTTGACCGGTCTTTTTTTCCTACGGCGAGATTAATTCGAGTACAATACACCGAAGTCATTCGAAGTGGGGGCCACTATAGTGGGAGAAATATTTTCTCCCAAACTTGGTGAACAGGGGAATTACTCTCTTTTATTCAGGTGACTCCCAACTAAATAGCGAATTTCGAGCGCTTCTTTATTTGGGCTAGTTTTTTTTGAGGCGCTGTGTGACCACCGGCGAGAAAGCTTCGGCATTAAGATGCAAGCTTCAATCCGGGAAGTCACTTTCCATTCTACGCCCAGCCCCCCCGGTGTTCTCTTCGAGACCTGCACTACCTGGTGGCATACCAGTTCGCGTGTATTACTCATTACTGGTGGTTGCATTAGCCAAGCAAAAGCGGTCAACTAAGGTCATGTCTTGGAGCTCATTTCAGTGGCAAAGCGTAGAAAAATGACATAATTGTCCTCACTAGAGAGGGTTATATCAGAAAATTAGGGTACTCTATTCCGTGACTGACTTCGCTGAACGAGAGTTGAATAAATCGTTTTTCTTAGGGGGGTGAGATGACTCAGTGGTTTGAGCGCGAATTTACGGACTGGAAGGTCCATGGTTCTAACCTGACCTCTGCCTCTCTACATGCCTTGTCTAGGCCCGAGCAACCTGGCAATATCCCAACCCTCGTCCTTCCTTTGGGTGGCATAGCAGTTAGGCACGGAAAGGGTGCTACAGCTGTGATTTTTTCTCAGGACTTATATCTGGCAAAACAAAACAGGTTACAGGATCCGAAGTCCTGTGCATGTCAGTCGCATTTACCAACATACTAGAGGGGGGCATCCCGTCAATTCTAGCGAGATATAACTGAGACAAGACCGTCATCTCTGAATCATTATCTTCACGCTCTATTCGTTTCGGTTTTCGATATTCGGTACAATGACAAGCCGGTTAAAGTGCCGATAGTACTGTTTGGGTTTCGATGATGTGGCTGTGTCCGTAAACATCCATGTACTCGCACACGGTATCTAACACACTGGTCGTAGGAGCACTGGAATAGGGCCAGTGTTTTAGACTTTTTTGGTTGACTCATTCCAACTGGTCTAATATGTTTGGAGGCAGTTGGCTTTCTCTAATAGTGACCCCCATCGTTGTCCCATGCTACATATTCATTTTGGATCCGCGCGCGGAAAATCTGAGGTGTTTTTGGCCATTGGGTTTCCAAAACTGGCTGATCCCAGCAAATTTGTAACTCACCTACCAAGGAATGGTTTGGCTGGCAAATACTTCAGTTGCGGAAAATATCCGACACCACGGAGTCCGATAGGTGGGTTGTCGGCTACGCATTTCGTACCGTCTTCTTAGGGGCGCGCAATCACCGAGGTGAACAGCGCCTAATTTCGCAAAGCAGTAGAAGAGGGATTGCGAAAAGTCTGTACAGTTGGTGTTGTATACCTTTCCAGGATGGGTGCCCTCCTGTGCTTGCCTGAAGATTTTGCGATACGTGATCCCCACTGACGTCTGCGGTGTTCGTTCACCTGTCCAGATTGTCTTAGTGAATTTTTGGAGGTTCGCATATCGTAAGATGCTTGCGGCAGGTTAGCACCGGGTATGATCCTTGTACACGTCCCCCCTGGGTGCTTTTGAAACGAATTTTCCATGTTTCTTCGCCGTGAACGTCCGCTGCCACCATTGTTATTTCGCCCCTAGACAGCCTGCATTCCGGAAACTGACTATGTTTTTAAACCTGAGGTTGTTGTGCTTCCGCTTCTCCGAGCAACGGACACCTTTTGTTTGTACCCTCTAGGTGGCTTCGAGTCTGGATGTTTTTTTTCACTTGACGTTCTGCACTTCAATGTGCGATCCGCTACTTTACTGATCTATTTTGACACGTCATTTTTCTCTTTCTTACCTAGAGCGCTTGAAAGCTCCAGTGATGAATCGGAAAAGATAAAGGAAAGGACCAAACACCGGAAGTCCAAAACCAAGAAACACAGGAAACGATCTCCCTCACCGTCTTCNTCGGAAGAGTCGAAAAGGGCTCAGATTCAGAGAGGGATGAAAGTGACAGGGAGCACAAGCGCCGCAAAAGGAAGCACCGTTCCTCCGTCAAAAGCCATTCGAAGAAGCGAAAGCACTCTCACTCCCATAGACGCAAGCATCGGCACTGACCTCTTGAGGCCCGATCCATGTACAGTCTTTCTCGGCTCAGCGATTTTTTTTCGAAATCTCCACCGGCACTGTGCTACTTATGTGTGATATGTTGCGAATTTATTGTATTATACACCTCTTCTTTACCCACTGGTGTTCCACGTTACTTTTCGGACTAATTTACAAATAGCTGCTCGTTTTCAAGTTTAAGTCTCATGTGCAGTCGCGTTTAAACGGCACCCGTTAGCGCTTTACTAATCATGGGTTATTTGTGCACCGTTTTCTTGCATCCGCTTGTTCGCTTTATTGCCGACTTCGGCAGAAGGGCGAACGTCACAGCGGTAGACCGTTTACAACCGTGCACCCCACCCAGATAGACGAGGTCGCTATTTCGATACCCCCTATTTTTCTTTCTAGAGAACACGAAATTCAGCTAGGCTTGCAAATCGCTGTTTCGCCTATCAAGTGAGATAAAGCTCATCTGGGCCGGTTTGCTTTAAGTGTCCTGGAAATTCGTGCAATTCCCCGCAGTTGATGGCCGTGCCCAATTTTTTTAAATTTCAGTCTCTGCAGCCGTCCGGTGCCGCCGAATTCAGCAGTTATTTCTTTTGACTTCAGCTGAATAAGCGGATGGTTGTTGTTGATTTCGCATACATCTTCGGAACAACTTCGAGTTCTCTTTTTGAGCTCGAGATACCTCAGTGGTTAAGGCGCGAATTCACTGACCGAAAGGTCCGTGGTTAAAATCCGACATGTGCCTCCCGACTTCCCCTGTCTAGGGTTGGGCAACCTGCGAGTATCTCAATCCCCGTGCTTCCTTCGGGTGGCGTGGCAACTAGGCGTCGGAATGGTGCTACAACTGAACGTTTCTTTCTTTGCAGCGTCAGATAGGTCCTACTGGAGCTGAACAGCCCTTCGTTCCGTCCTAGCAGTAATGTCCCTGGTCTTCAGCTGGGAGGCGCACTTCACGAGAGTAACAGTTGCAACCACTACTGTTGCAGTTAACCTACATAGGACACTTGTTTAAGAATAATCTTCATGTAAAATCGTAGTGAATTTTCGGAAAGTCCGTCTGAGTATAAGATCTATTCTCAAATAAGACGCTTTGTGACTTGCCACCGGTTTTTTTTACTGGATCTCAGTTGGCTTAACGACGTGAGCCGCAGAGTGCATCCGGGGCATTCCCATCCACCCACGATGCAGACTTCAGGAGTACTGCCCTGAAGCCTTAGTTAATCATATGTTGGTCGGCTCCAATATGTCTGCATCATTTTTATGGAAATTTAAGTTTTTCAGGATCTAGCTCTTAGGCTGATCGTATGATTTGGGTCCTTGTGTTACTGAACATGTTGGACGTTAGTCGGCAATCTGGGTAAGCATGCTGGACTTACTGGGTTGCTTTACTGGATATCAATTCTATAAGGCGAATGCAGATGCACCCACACACTTCGTACACAGTTATCCGGGTCCGAGCATATTTATCGCACTGCAGTCAACCACACACAGCGAAATGGGTGGGTTGTGGGCGAATTTCTCTCAGTCGCTAAAGAACCAGCGCTCTGGGTTTCCAATATCGGTCAAACGGAACCCCAAACCATGGTTTGCACCTTCAGTCCGGTTTAAACATCAGGGGCGATATATTCATTTAGAGCTTGTTTGAATCGCAAGTTAACATCGATCCACTTTCCAGTCAAGTAAGTATTAAAGCCATTCTAAAGGCTTGAATGATAGCGCATCTTTTCAGTTTGCGACTGGACTTGACAATACTTCCTCCGACGGGTAGAAATATTCAACAGAGGCGTATGATTGCCATCATGGTCCATATCAAGGGAAGGCAATATTTTTATTGTGATCGCAATTAGCATTGATATTGTAATTGGTATTGTGTTTGTAATTTGAACACGTGGTTGGCTGGCACGCGGTACAGCTTTGTTTGTTGGTGGTAGTAGTCCCACTGGTCGTTCGCGCGTAATCAGGATGAAGCAAACGTTAGGTACGCGGCTGGATGCGCTAGTGCGGTTGACTCCCCGAATCCGGCGCAAAACCAGAGAAAGAGATCGGTGGGCACGTTCGCACAGACCCTTTTAGCATTCAGGCAAGCTAAACATGATGGCCATACCATGAGCGCTAGCACCGCATTGAGCAATTGGATACAGGTACCGTCTGCCCGTTCCTCTTCATCTCGATATAATACCATAATTCAAAGATATGAGTGCAATAAATGACTTCGGCTCCGGGTAAGATTTTTCTGGCGTTTTAGCGCTGAACTTTCGGCGAAGTTTCATTATGGAGAAGACGCTAAACAAACCCACAACCGATCGTTTTAAAGACCGTCTACACCTCACCAGTAGGCTAGTCGTGCGTGTTGGCGGCATCATTGCTGATAGCGACGGGTGCTTGGGGGAAGGCATGAGAGGCCGCGCTCCGTCGTAATGGTAATTCTTCAGGCGTAACTTCGCAATGCAAGGTCTCCATACCACTAAGGAAGTGCGCTGGCTGAGCTACTCCGTAGTTGCCTAAGTTCAGACAGAAACAATCGAAACAGCCAAGGTTAGCTTCTAGTCATAGACCTTCCAGTCAGTGAATTTGAGTTTCAACGGCTTACTTATTTCGAACCGGATGTGGTAATGAAGCAGTGGTGTTGCAGTAGGTCTAAACACATCGGTCAGAGACCGAGTACAAATTGCTTGGCGCTCGGTAAAAACGGAGGGTTATCCACCAAGATAGGGAACACAAACTTCGTCATCATTTGAAATCGGTACATCTGGATAAATTCTTAAGTTAGGAACTATATCTGACATCTTTAGCCATTGAGCTTTGTACAAATTGGCTACGTCTCAGAGATCTCATCCTGAAAATTTGAAGTGTTTTAATTCATACTTCGTTGTGTTTTTGGGCTAACTTGTCATATTGGTATGTTCTTAGGAGGAATACAGAGGGGTTTAGATGGACTGCCAATCCTCGGTACTTGCCTGTCTAGCCACAGGATTGTAACGGTGGTGTGCAGCGGTGACAGCAGACCCGGATGCTAGAAGACCCACGTTCTTATGCAAGGTAGTATGCATTAATAACCCGTTGAAACGCATTAAGTTCAGGTGCAAGTGGAGTCGTCAGTTCAGTAAATGCTAGAGTTACACAAACAGTGTAGCCCTTCTGAACTCCAGATTAAAATCCGACAGCCTCAGTGTACCCGGCTGGGTTTAGGGAGAAAGTATGCTTTCAGGCTTTGTCATTGACTTGTGTTTATTTTGCTATTCAGTTTCACCTTGTGGTTTGTCAGTTATCTTACCCTCACTGTTTGAGATGAACTTTTTTCTCAACCGTCCGTGACCTAATGGAAGCGAGAGAAAGTCAGTCACCGTGAAGTATACCTTACTAAAGATTGGTCGGTTGGAAAGAAAAAGTGGGATATACCCGTACATCCAGTAGTACTTGATATCTCCCGTATCAGTTCTGCACGAAATTCGAGTGATTTTACCTCATGGCTAAGTGGGCCACCAGAATGAGCACTAATTGCGCAGCCATATGCGACACCAATCGTGTATTGCTTTCAACTTCCTCTGTGGAGCTACACTGTGAAATTGATAGAATTTCGCGAAATGGTATTTTTTCCTTCCTGGGTTTGACATCCTTGAAAACCAACTCAACCATGCCTAAAAATACGAGCTCTTTACGACCGGTCGTTCTTTACATGAATTCGCTGAGGAGAGTCTGAACTCGAAATATTTAGCCAAGTAGCTGAATATCTTACATCGGAGCAACGCATGAGTGGACAACTGTGTGATAGATTTTGAATCACGCAGGCTCAGCTCGTTCATTAGGGCGTACCCTCATCCACGGTAATGAATATTTGGTGTGAGGACCCAATACCCGGGTTATTACTCATATTTCGGAAGTAGCGCGGGGCTACGCTGCATCCTTTTTCAACCATAACGAGACATAGGAAGGTAGGGTCTCGTTCGGTTGCTCTTTCTAAACTCTTGGCTCTTGAAGAAGGCTACGACATTAATCCATAATCTTGTTTCCTGCTCCAAACACACTCTTAGCATTTGCCTTAACAGGGCGGACTAATCAAGGCGCCAAAGAAGTCATTCAAGGGACGATTTCGTTTGGAATCCAAATTTTCTCATGCGTTCATGTCAAGGTAACAGAGGTCAATCCATGAAAGTTGTTTGTCAGTGCGATGCCAAAGCTGGCTTCAGTGAGCCTAAAAGTACTGCGATATCTCGAATGTCGTACATGTCGACAGTTATTCCTGTCTTCAAAAATGGCGTGGATTCTGTGTGAAAACCACCGTGGTATCAGCCTGGTAGCTGTGGCGTCCAAAATGTTCTCTGGCGTTATACTTCGAAGGTTAAGTGAACACAAGGAGAGATAGACCCGTGAAAAGCAGTCTGGGTTATGTCCTGCAAGAGGATCGACCACATTTTCACCCTCCGACAGATTCTGGGACAGCGGCACTGCTTCCAGCAAACAACAACGGTGATCTTAATTTACTCGGAAGCTACCTTTGACTCTGGACCATCAGACACATTTGTAGTATCTATCAAGGAGAGATGTCCCCATAATTTTTGGCCCCCTAGAGGCAGTGCACTCCAACTCTCGCGGACGTGTGAAGGTCTCCAGGAAGCTCTATGCCAAGCTCAGCACATCAAATGTTGTAAGTCAAGGCTTCCTTCTTCCAGACTTGCTCTTCAACTTCGTCATTGATACGATTATGGAGAACTCAGTACCAAACTCTAATGCTATTGGGAGTAATGTGCTCCCGAGGCACTCGCTCACTGAGTACGCAAATGGCATAGCCCTTTTTGGATCTGACGCCGTGGTAATGCAAGCAATATTAAATAATCTAAATAATTCTGCCTCACGATTTGGCATGCACTTCACACCGGAAAAGTCTAAAGTGCTACTGCAAGACTGGGTGGGCTCGAACCCTAGCCCCATGCTTGCGAATGAGCCGATCGAGGTAGTAGACAAATTTGTTCACCTGGGCAGCTGCATCAGTCCCGGTGGTTTCGTGAAAGATGATATTTCCATCCGAATTGGGCATGCAAGAGCAACTTTTGTGGCATCACCTGTGGCATAGGCGTGACATTAGCTTATCCATCAAGGGCCGAGTTTACAATGCTGCACTACTCTTCATGTTGCCATACGAGCCAGAAACGTGGTCACTGCGAACCGAGGACGTCAAAGAACTTCGATATTCGATCACCGATGCCCGAAGCTGTTGGGAACACTTCAGCAATGCTGAAGTACGTCGAATGGTGTTCGGAAGAGATACCTCACCCTCGACAGGTGCACTTGTCACAGGTTGCGCTGGCCTGGTCACGTGCTCCAGCCGACCGACTTCCTCGAAGGATTCTTTTCGCACAACCACGCGGAGTATGGAGGTCAAACAATGACTTGGCGCCGAAGTGTGAAAGCCATTACCGGCAAACATAATTGCACATGTCATTGCCGTCCCCCGGGAGGGAAACCCAGAGAAGGGCCATATCAATGGTTGGATACATTGTCAGACATGGCCCAGTCGCGCCCTCAATGGCGCTCATGCATCCAAGCCATTGCCTTCAATGCATGGATTCTTTCCCAATCCACCTACATAAAATTATATCAGCTACCGCCCGTAATGTGGAGCTATCTGTACCACCTCCCTAAACAATTGGTGAACGAGATTGTGGCAGCTGTATCTATTGTACGCGGTTTTTACAGCTGCTGCTGCTGAACATAATGGCACATGAAATCAAACTATACTGCAAAGCTTTGTACAATTGTTCCAACACTGTCGAGAGTCACATGCAGTACGCATCTCATGAACGTCCGGGTATAATATAACTCGCAACCTCGCTTATAGTGGTTGTAAACTATAATGTTTGGCCACGAGTGGCTGATCAACAACACGATCAATTCGCTTTTGGATAGGGTAGGGCTTTTCAGCTTCTTTGGAAGACGAAATCTCTGTTGACAACTTCAGATCATTCGAAAGGAACCCTGAATGAGAATAAAGCTGAATATGGATGTCTCACTTCTTATAGGTCTCGAATAGTGGATGAGCACGTTAGGCTTTAAGCCTAGTGCGAGCTTAATCTAAAAGTTTTCATATTTGATAGTTCGGTATACCTAATGAATAGGGTTCACTCTTACTCTAACAGTTTTCAAGGTTTAGTTTTCGATTTAGAGCCTCAGCGAACAAGGTAATCAAGGAGCCATACGTGTCAGGCATTATAAAGTAATATTTGTTCATCTTGAACCACTTTGACCCGAAGAACTTGTTCGTTGTATATCTTTGTAATTTACTACTCACAAGGTTGCTGAAAATCCATCGACAGCCCACGGCTCATGAGGTAGGTGCAGCACATTCAGTTGCCTGAGAACATCACAAATGAGAGATTCAGCTGGGTTCCAGGTGAGTCTCTTGAAAAACCAAATTAGTTTGCAACTGAGTGTATATTCGCTAATTGTTCGTTGTATGTTTGATCAACCGCTAGCGAAAGGCACTGACACCCAGGACTGCCAACCTTACACACAGAATGTGTTCTTCCCAAAGTCTGCTCGTTGTTACTATCTCAAAGACATTTTCATGCAATTTCCTTAATGACGAAATTTCAAGCAACCTTTCAGCATATATGGATTTACCACTATGCTTTATGAAAGGCGTCGCATTGTGTTTTTGGACACACTAACGCCACATACGTAATCTCGTCAATAGCAAGAGTTTCTGTAAAACGAATGTTTTCCATTTCACTTTGTGTTGTAGCCCTATGGTAAGGTCGCCGTCATATTTAAACAGTACACAAACCCGTCATTCGTATCATCTTGGGTGGATTTTACTCAAATGTATTTCCACACAAGATCTATTCATAGAGAGAGAACGTACTTCACAGTTAGATGACCCCTAAAAGATTAACAGTCGTGACCGACATGTGGATGTCTTCTGCTCACCCGACAATCTGTGACTCCAAAGATCGAACACCCTTTATATCATTTGCGCTGGCCCGTTGCTTGGAACGGTCCACCTAATCAATGATTGAATGAATATATCGAACTACATCAAAACACCGAACTGTAGTAGTACAAAGAACGCTACGGATCTGTGTAAAATGTTTGTTTTTCAAATCACACTGTATAATCTGTTGATTGAACTTTCTAAGCAACAACAGGCAAGGGAAGGCTAGAGAAGACCTCCAATTCCATACGGTTAACCAGTTGAACAATCATGAAGTGTGATGATCATTGTTATTTTATCGATCTGCATTTAGGTGTATATGTCAAGTCCATAGCGCAATCTGACTGATAATGAGGAGGTAACATTCCACGCCCAAATTGCTCTGTGCACACGACTAATTGTCTTTCACTGAAAACCCTTACAAAAACGCGAGAAACTTCCTCTTAATTACCGCACGGAAGGCACACTTCGACTGCAGGACGGTAACCAATTTCCGCCAGGTACAAGCTGTAGTTACCAGACATGAGCGACACCCTTAATAAGGAAGGTTGCGTCAACATATGATCAACGTTTCACCTTTCTTACGATCGACGATCTGTGGGCGTGCATAAGATAGTAACTGGTGCGGCAAAATATAAGACTTCAATGAGGGCTGGCCCTACAGAAATCCTGCTTATTAGTCAGAAAGTGTTCTATTTAGACACACAGTGGCATAACGTGGATAAGATGGAATTCGTGGCAAGTCACCGGCAGTAAGCTGGAAAAGTTTTCCAGCCCGGTGTTTCAAACCAGAACAAAGTAGTCCAACATAATTCAGATAGAGAATATTTAGCAGTCGTCTAGGGCAAGAACTCATTCATCGTGCAACTGATGTTGTGTAGTAAATTTCTGATCCCAGGCGATGGCTGGCAGCAGTTTCGTCGTTATCCGTGCTATTCTATTGCTAGTGACTTGCGGACAACCTTTCAACAAATTAAATGACCCAATAATATCCATTTCTACTAGGATCCAAAATTTTATGCACTCATCCTCAAAATATCCCGAGGCTTACCGAAAAAATTATTTCGCGCCATCCAGTCAAGTCATGCATGCCTACAGTCAAGCGTTCCACTTCTCGTTGCACATGGCAAAAATTGAAATCGGGAGTAGGTAGTAGTGAGTCCCAGTTAACTCAAACGGGCCCTAATAATCAGTATTTTAGTGGGGCGGGCGAGAAGTCGGTATAGGTGGACGAAAACGGAATTCTGTGAGTTAGACGGAGGGTAGTATCACAGTCTTCTTGCTCCTTTTCTCCGAAAGGGTTCTACAGTTAAACGATTAGTTTACAGTAGAAGCGGATGCACAGTTAGTTGGTCGGGATCGGGTACAGTTTCAAGTGATAGTGCACGTTGTGCCATTAAAGAGCTTGCTTTAAAAATGTCCCTTCTGGACACGCGGGTGCGCGCGACAGGGTTTAAGTAAAATCTATTCTAATCCTGTGCTATCTTCCGTCAGTCTGCTGTTTGCTAGAAACAAAAGAGACGACCGAAAACGCGTTTAAAAACAGTTCGACCAACACGCTAAAACCCGCTAGTCACCAATGGTTTTGGAAAATGGCAAAACACAGCTGTACCTGGACTACCTAGGGTTGACAAGGCAAATCCCATCCATTCACACTGCTGTGCTTTTAGATGCTTTGGGAGAGGCTGTTCGGTTTAGTACGGCTAAACTATCTTCTGTTTACTGGCAACTGAAATCAAATGACCAACACAAGACCATAAAATAATCCCTCAGTAATTTAGATAAATTTTCATATGGTACCGTTCGACTTCGAGGACGTACCAGTCAACTTCCAAAACTAGTCTGTTAGGCCAATAAAGGCCAACGATGCAGGAAGCGGTGTAACCCTGGAGTAAAATGGGGGCATGCCAGCGATGGAGGAAGCGGTGTAACCCTGGAGTAAAATGGTACCGAACGCAAGATAGGGCAAGAAAGGTTAGTGAAGCGGTTGCACTAACCGAAAGGAAATGTCAAGCGAAATTACCTTCTGAAACAATGTCGGCACACATATTGCTGCAAGTACAAAACATAAAGTAGTCTCACTGTGATCGCAGGCCATCAAGAGTCGAAAAGGATAAGTATTGCGTTGACAGAAGTCCTTGAAGATCAGACACTAACAGGAAGCCGAGGTCCTTTTTAGTATGTTAAGGTTGCACCCCGAATTGCACCGAAAGACGAGCGCCGCTAAATCCTACCAATGTGCTAACTAATCACAATGCTCATTGTTAAATCTGACCGCCGTCTCCGCTGTAGTAACTAGTGTTGAAAAAACTCGCCGACGAGGAACACAACAGCTTTATTTCAGCAAACGGGTGAGAATGTGCAGGTACAACGGCCTCGCGCTACATATTGAGGGGGCACTGTCTGACATTGATCCAGGGCTGTCTGATCGGCGTTTGGTGGAGACTGAGGGTATCGGTAGGTTTCGGGTATTCTGTGACAACCTTCCTCAGATTCATCAACCGCACGTGGCCGAGAGATCGAGTATTCAAACTACTAGCCAGGAAGTCACGGGTTCGAGACAACCTGGAGTTTAATGAAATGCACACTGGTGACGATTCCCAATAGTGACGAAACAGCAGTAGTGCTTCTCAGCTTTTCAACGTAAATTAGCTTCACTCAGAAAAATAAACCTCCACTATAAAAAACCACAATATTTCAAGCTGTTTTTGACTGTGATCACACTCGTCACATGTTGAAGTGATCGTGAGGTTTGTGCAATCCGTCCGTGGTTGGGTTTCCAGCCACTCTGATCTTATTGTGCTTGTACTTGGCTGGTCCTCGACAGTATATACAGAAACACCGATGGAGCGAAAAAGTAAAACAGATTTTGGAATCAACTGATCTGTGTACTCATAATGTATATGATCAATAGGACACATGTGAATCAACAAATCACCTAAGTCCTTGGTGCGCAGCACGCGCCAGTCAAAAGTTTTTCGCAGTGCCAGCCCATAGTCATTCAGTGTTACCGCGGTAACGTGTCAGTTCTGCAGAATTTGGACGTCGCATTTTGGAACCCACTTCGAATATAATGTACAGTAAGACGTATTCTTTCGATACAAAAGTTAATCGACAACACTTCTTTCCAGTTCTCTGAAGGTGGAGGCCTGACAAGGTGATACAGCACTCTTCACTAGTCTTACAAGATTCTCACCTTATCCATGGAAACAGGGGTGTTGAGGATCAGTGTAACTATGTCTGCATTCAGTATCACGAAGTCAGTCATTGAAGGTTTTACTGGTGACATATGGTATGCTATCAGTCTTTCGCGGCTGAACCCCCCCCCCCAAAAAAAAACCAGAGAAAAATTTGTACGCCATTTGGAATAAGAGTCCTTGATTAAAAATACTGGTTCAATAATGGGTCGCAACAGTCTGAATGTACTTACTGCTAAACTTTCACTAACAACTGACCAGACAACCCGATTTAGCGGTGTTTTCCCGGGGTTTATGTCAACGCTGAACGCACCTTGTTGCCATTGTCTATAGCAGAAACAATGTCAGATCATCAGCAAGTGAGTTCACCTTTTCCACTCCAGGATCACCAGTGAAGATCTTCCAACACAGCAGTGTGCCGGGTAGGAGGAATGAACGTTGAAGCACAACATCCCATCTGGGGATGACGGTCGGTACATCGCGTCAAGCAATGTAACCGACAAAAAGCCCTTTTAATTATGGATTCCAACCTTCTTTATTGGCATTCATCGGAGGGTTGGGGTAGCGTCCGGTATTAATTCAGAGGGACCCACTGGTGCAGTTTCGATTAGAAAAGTCAACGACGTCATTAACTGAATCACAAGATAGAAAAAAGAGACGAGGTAGACAGTTGACGCGCCCGATTCACTTAGCAGTACCATATTGAACTTCGTAATAATACATCCTTAGTGAAATACTTCGGCAGATGATGGTAGTGAAGGATTGTACCAGCGTTTCTGGGAATAGAAGTGAACTTTAATGTCCCATGGCATGTCTGGATTGTGCACTTAACTTCAGAAGTAGTCGTGGGTTTGAATCCACCTGAAGA
>NW_008752048.1:0-23883 GCF_000715545.1 Opisthorchis viverrini | reverse complement strand
TGAACCCTACACGATGCACTCCTTTAAAATGACTATCCCTATAAGGCGATGACATTTGGAAGGCTCTGCTGAGTTCACTATAAAATGGGGTCCAAAGCTTTTGGTATCGACGGTTGAAGCAAATTTATCACGTATCATTTCCCTGGAGTACAAAATAGTCAGTAAGGTTGCGATAAATACACGCATCTAATGGAGGAGAACGGGGTTACGCTACCCTCCGCGGCGATCCCGTTTTGGACCGATGCAATAAGCAGCCACCTAAAAGGGGCGTTTTCTCGTAAGCTCGAATGAGTTGGATCGAATTACCTGACAGTGTTACTCCCCATCGTATAAAGATGCCAAACAAAAGAGTCCATTAGTTTGACATGTTAAACCTTATGGTGCATAGTTAACCTTGGCTTTTACCGACCGGTACGGTTCATTCGGATTGGCAAGCGGGAATCTGTTGACAAGTCCGTTATATCACCATATGGAGGACAAAAAGCGATCCACGTTGACACTTACAACTGCTGGACAAGGCGACGCAACCCACCACAGTACGATATGATGCCATCTCGAACAATGCATCCATAAACGCGTTACGTTAACGGAGAATACATAATCGCACGACAAATCCTAATCAAACTTCTAATCTAGATAAAAAGAAAAGCAAACGGAAAGACTGGCCTAACAGAGAAAATCTCACAATCAAAGTTGTGTAAGTGGACCCGACCAATAATTCACTCTGTCATTTGCGAGGTTATGTACGAGGGCCTCATTTGGATAACAGTCCAGTGAATCAGTGGTGTTATTCTTGAAGGTCTGGCCTTGTGTTGAATGGTTAGATGACTTAACAATGAGGCTAGGTCCCAAGCATAACGAAATTATCTAACCCCCCTGTTGTTATGCTTGGTCTCATCATGTAAGTGAGTGCGTTTGCTGAAGAACACGTGATTGAAATACGCAACCAGAGCCTGAATACCCGGATACAGAGGTAACTTCTCATTCAAAGAGCAATACAATAAATAACCACGAACTCCATTACTGCCCAGCTAAAAATACCGAACCTGACGGTTAGTTTATAGACACAAGGGTAAATACAGCTCACTAAATCAGGGTATCCTTGGAGGCCACACCCAATTATTCACTGTATATCCCGACACCCACCGTTACAAAATGTAGTTTGATAATACAGTGTATTCCTCTATGACCGTCGTTGCATAGACCAAGCTGAATAATGCTTAGGACTAGCTGGTAATGCGCGGATCTTATGAATGGTGGGGGAAACGGGACGATCCTTGGCATGCATTGTTCAGGTGTTTCGATTCAGAATTTATGGGTCACCAGTTAGGCATGCTAATAGCTTTGAAACTGCGTCCTCCTGTTCATCATCTGGTTTAGACAGGGTAAAAGTAATCCAGTTGGCTGAACGACCGCATGTAACATTACCTATTGCGCGCGGCGTATTTTAATGCGACGGATAGTTGCGAAAACGAATGCCAGCCCACCATATCTTCGTTACATCGTCTCTCATTCAAACGATATTATCGTATTTCGCTCTTTTCGGGGACAAGCAAACGTTTTATCCATGATGTCCTTCACAACGCTGCCATATCGTTATGCGAGTTGGGTCTGTTTCATCACTGTGGCCACATGATTTAGTGCGTGTTGTTGCAACAGTAGTTACACTGCAGTGACTGTGTTATTGTGTTGTTCAACTCTTCTACCATTATTATACCATTCACACTGTGGCTTCAGCCAACGACCGAAATAAGGCACTGATGAGCTATCGTGCCGATCATCCTAAATTGGTCGTTTGATCGTACCGAATGGGACACTGAGCTCGATCCCGGGTCGACGTACTCGTGTCCGAAGATGGCGCTCAAGTGACGTGCCCGCATGATCGTTTCAAATTATCGGTTTACCATCTGAACAGGCAGTCAGCACATCTGGTTCACGAAAAAAAAATGGCATAGGAGCAGATCCGTGACCACCGTCAATTACTAACTTAGCACACGAACAGAAAGGGAGAATGGAAGATATCCAACACGCACGTAACCGGAGTCCCAAATAAATATCTTCTGATCGGTTGAAGTGATATGAGCATGCTTTGGATAGGGGTAATAACGCTCAGGTAGATCGCACCAAAAACCTCCTTTGAAGCTCCACCACAAGGATCCAAACAACGAATCCTGACCATTCGTAACCAGAAATCCAATGAAAGAGATGCACGAGTTAAGGTAAAGGGCTTATTCCGGATGGGACTCTATTAGTTTCATCAAAAATAGTGATCAACCAGATCTGTTCCAATGCTGACCACGCCTAAGATAGGAAGAAAAAAGAAGCTGGAGAAACGACGCCATGCCGCGCAGGATGCTTCTCAAGCTAGCAGCTTGTTGTAACAGTTATGTATTGGGGATGCCTTAAGCGAAAAAATGTGACAGATCCTTTATTCAACGCTTGGTTACATAGTCGTCCAGCTGTAGCACCCTTTCGGTGCCTAGCTGCCATGCCACACGAAGGAGGTACGAGGGCTGGGATACTGCCAGGTTGCCCAAGCCTAGACAGGGGAAGTTGAGTGGCAGAGGTCGGTTTCGAAACACGGACCTTCCAGTCAGTAAATTCGCGCTCTAAACACTTGGTCCATCTCGCCCCCTTGGTTACATAGAAATCGATAGGTCCGACAAGGAGTCTGACAAAGCTTGACCTCGCTGTAACGTCACTATCGTTTTGTAAAATGGATGGTGACGATTTAACAAGAATGTATGGATCACGTACAGCACATAAATAGCTGCACGAACAGAATTCAGACGGATCATGTAACAGTATCACGCATCTCGTTTTTCGTGTAAAACTCCGCCCATGGGGAAGTACCAGTGACAACCGCTCGTAGGCATGAAAAGTAGCCCCGAACTGCTGGATATGAAAGAAAACAGATATCCGGTGCAGTATGCACTAACTACAAGCAAATACACTTTCAAGACATTAGTTCAGGGGAGAGGTTTTAGATGTCGAAAGGAGTGCACTTCTGATTTCTTCAAGTGCTCATATCCATGCAAACTTTAAAGTTCGTTTGAGTACGGAGTTCAAGGTTTTTGCGTACTTGGTAACAAAGACACCTTGTCTAACGGATGAAAAAATAATGGTTCCACTGTTGTAAAACCTGGTCAAGTGAACTAACCGCCCTGTAGAGTTCAAACTAAGTCAGCCTAATGCCGGTATGGCAAACCTCAGTTATTCTACAACCTTATCACGACTGAAGTCCCGGAGATCTCAGGTGTCCAAATAACGTGTCCAAAAGGAGGATGGCCGGTTTGTGGATTAGAGACACAAAGCGACAATTGTATTCGTTTGTGGAACCTCCCTAGGTTACTTAAGTAATAATTCACGATTTCTACAGGGTCTATCGTAGGATTCCAAAGCGCCTTATCATAACCAACCATGACAGTTTTCGAGGAAATTAGCCAAACAGAGTCGCCCACCTTCACTGAATGTAAGTAGCTGCGGGAAGCAGTAGGCAAGTATATATCTTATGAAGTTAGCAGTTACAATAAGGGACACACACTCGCCGATTGTACTTGTGAAGCTGCAACATCTGAATTGAAAGCTCGGAGAGCAAATCTACTAGTCCTCTGTCTACTAACGACAGTTCGGTCCCTTGAACCAAAGATATTGGTCTAATGTCCTAATCGTCACATTGTGTGGGTTCGGCTCGGCACGTCGGTCCTACTTAAACCATCAGCTTTCATACTTATACCGTGGAAACGCACTATTACTGCAGCCCCGAATCGAGCCAGTGCGAGCGTCATATCACATAAACACACCAAAACGTGGATATGACATTAACACTCGCAAGAGCAAATGCCACTGAGAGTTTAGCTCATTTATGGTGTATAGAAATAATATTTTCTTGCTGCGCAAACAACACAGAACAAGACCAGTGTCTGCTTGGTGTAACTGTTCACAGGTATGCATTGTATATGATTGACTGTTGTCCCGTATACGTTTTTCTGTCAACAGGAGAGAGTGATATATGGTGAAACAAAAACAGAGGTATCATCGGACTAACCTCCAAAGAAGGGAGCTCTGGTTTTTGCTTTCCATGTGTCCTATGAGACGGGATAGAAGAATATGAGAGCCGGTCGTCTTCTGCGATATCTTTTTCCAACGCCACATTCTCGATAGGCTTACTCTCTAACAGAGTGCGGGAACGTCCTGAACGAGTTGTGAAATAGGAGAATATAGTAAATGTGTGGTTGTGCAACAGAACGCTGAGAATTCATTGTTCCAAGTAGTGGTCTTGTGGGAACAAACACATAGTAGAACGGAATGCACAGGCTACAAAACATTCATAAGTTTCGAATCTCTTATCTTCGCTCACCTGTTCACTTTTTCGAGCGTTCATTGGTGGTGTAACAGCCAAGCGGTAGCTTCGATTGACGCGTAATACCAGAACCCCCGGAAGGAAGGAACAAAGTTGGAACTGGGTTTCTATACGGTACTATTAGTGTAAGACAAATTCATAAATTATACAAACCTCGACAGTAGATACTCGTCCAAAACAACTAGTCCACTTGGACTGCAAATGTACGAACCAAATCAGCAAACGTGAGACAAAGTCGGCCACAAATGGCTGGATTACCTCAAGGCCAAATGAGTGGTGGTGAAGACAAACAAACGCCAGTTCATGTACACACACAAAAGTGGAGCGGGGGTTTACGAATGGGGACAGAATAAATGTGGGGAATTTCAATTGTCAATGTAATGGATGCTACACCGCCCGCCAAATTCTCCACGTTGATTCAGCGGACGCCTCGGCTCTTGCACTCTATCTATGCTCAGCTCCATTCTAAGGTACCCCATCAGCCACCGACACGAATGGTACTAGTCCACTCCTGCCACAAGTGCCGACTTCAATGGAGTACAAGCCTAACTCGGTTCTTGCACTCTATCTATGCTCAGCTCCATTCTAAGGTACCCCATCAGCCACCGACACGAATGGTACTAGTCCAATCCTGCCACAAGACACGTGACGTCGGAAAACAATCCAATCGACGCTGCCTCTTGAGGGACGTACAACCTCGGCCCGCTGCGTGGATGGTTAACTGGATCAAATTTTTTACTCGAGCTGCAGAGTAATTGACCTCCACAGCCTGGATTGACGCAGCCCGAATCGATCAAATCGAAGAGCTTTGTACCACATGTCCACAAACTCGAGTGAAATAATGGTGTATGCGTACTAATAGCCCGGTTTTCCTGTTGGGTGAAGCTATAGAAGATTGTAGCTTGGTCACCACGTTACAACCAATATTCAATGATTAAAGCAGACCGGATGAAGAAAGAGGCTCTAACCTCTGATGGAGATGTGCCTCGTGAAAAATGGCATCTACTGGTTGGAGATAGTTAAGGTGAGCTCAGATGGCTCCATAAGAACCCGGTATGTTAAAACGGTGGGTGGTTTTCTCAAGAGGGATATTAGAAGGGTATGGTTACTGGATAGACGCGGTTAGGCTTGTACTCCATTGAAGTCGGCACTTGTGGCAGGAGATAGTTAAGGCTCAGATGGCTCCATAAGAACCCGGTATGTTAAAACGGTGGGTGGTTTTCTCAAGAGGGATATTAGAAGGGTACGGTTACTTACTAGACGCGATTAGGCTTGTACTCCATTGAAGTCGGCACTTGTGGCAGGAGTGGACTACAGTACTAGTTGCGTTGCCACGTGCAAGTGTTGATGCCAATTTAGACCCAATGAAACCGCAGTCGTCATATGGTTGAGAAATATTGACATATTGATCAACATCGAATAACCCAGTCAATTAAATACCAAGGAGCTTGTGGACTTCGACGACCCCTTCAGTTCTTGACGTAAAACTTGAAATCAGGTATGAGGCTACCTGTAACAACCAAGCGGTATCTTCGATTGACGCGTAATACCAGAACCCCCGGAAGGGCAAAACAAAGTTGGAACTGGGTTTCTATACGGTACTATTAGTGTAAGACAAATTCATAAATTATACAAACCTCGACAGTAGATACTCGTCCAAAACAACTAGTCCACTTGGACTGCAAATGTACGAACCAAATCAGCAAACGTGAGACAAAGTCGGCCACAAATGGCTGGATTACCTCAAGGCCAAATGAGTGGTGGTGAAGACAAACAAACGCCAGTTCACGTACACACACAAAAGTGGAGCGGGGGTTTACGAATGGGGACAGAATAAATGTGGGGAATTTCAATTGTCAATGTAATGGATGTTACACCGCCCGCCAAATTCTCCACGTTGATTCAGCGGACGCCTCGGTTCTTGCACTCTATCTATGCTCAGCTCCATTCTAAGGTACCCCATCAGCCACCGACACGAATGGTACTAGTCCAATCCTGCCACAAGACACGTGACGTCGGAAAACAATCCAATCGACGCTGCCTCTTGAGGGACGTACAACCTCGGCCCGCTGCGTGGATGGTTAACTGGATCAAATTTTTTACTCGAGCTGCAGAGTAATTGACCTCCACAGCCTGGATTGACGCAGCCCGAATCGATCAAATCGAAGAGCTTTGTACCACATGTCCACAAACTCGAGTGAAATAATGGTGTATGCGTACTAATAGCCCGGTTTTCCTGTTGGGTGAAGCTATAGGAGATTGTAGCTTGGTCACCACGTTACAACCAATATTCAATGATTAAAGCAGACCGGATGAAGAAAGAGGCTCTAACCTCTGATGGAGATGTGCCTCGTGAAAAATGGCATCTACTGGTTGGAGATAGTTAAGGTGAGCTCAGATGGCTCCATAAGAACCCGGTATGTTAAAACGGTGGGTGGTTTTCTCAAGAGGGATATTAGAAGGGTACGGTTACTGGATAGACGCGATTAGGCTTGTACTCCATTGAAGTCGGCACTTGTGGCAGGAGTGGACTAGTACCATTCGTGTCGGTGGCTGATGGGGTACCTTAGAATGGAGCTGAGCATAGATAGAGTGCAAGAACCGAGGCGTCCGCTGAATCAACGTGGAGAATTTGGCGGGCGGTGTAACATCCATTACATTGACAATTGAAATTCCCCACATTTATTCTGTCCCCATTCGTAAACCCCCGCTCCACTTTTGTGTGTGTACATGAACTGGCGTTTGTTTGTCTTCACCACCACTCATTTGGCCTTGAGGTAATCCAGCCATTTGTGGCCGACTTTGTCTCACGTTTGCTGATTTGGTTCGTACATTTGCAGTCCAAGTGGACTAGTTGTTTTGGACGAGTATCTACTGTCGA
Source organism: Opisthorchis viverrini (assembly GCF_000715545.1). Classification (NCBI taxonomy): domain Eukaryota; kingdom Metazoa; phylum Platyhelminthes; class Trematoda; order Opisthorchiida; family Opisthorchiidae; genus Opisthorchis; species Opisthorchis viverrini. The sequence continues at coordinate 16,639 of NW_008752048.1, read as the reverse complement.
GGTTTGTATAATTTATGAATTTGTCTTACACTAATAGTACCGTATAGAAACCCAGTTCCAACTTTGTTTTGCCCTTCCGGGGGTTCTGGTATTACGCGTCAATCGAAGATACCGCTTGGTTGTTACAGGTAGCCTCATACCTGATTTCAAGTTTTACGTCAAGAACTGAAGGGGTCGTCGAAGTCCACAAGCTCCTTGGTATTTAATTGACTGGGTTATTCGATGTTGATCAATATGTCAATATTTCTCAACCATATGACGACTGCGGTTTCATTGGGTCTAAATTGGCATCAACACTTGCACGTGGCAACGCAACTAGTACTGTTCAGATTCCGAACAGTGACATCAGTGTAAGAAATCAGTATACGTTGAACGATCCCTAAGAACAAAAGTGGAGAGAGACGCAAATCCTCAATATCAATCAGTCTGCGACCAACATGCAGTAGAAAAAGCCTTGACAGAGATACAAGTGTCTGCCGCTTTTCTCACAATGACTGACTTAAAATCTACAAACGCTACAAAATATCAAGCTCTCCCAATAGATTCAAGATGAACCCAGCAGTGATTATTTGTACATGGACCCATATAGGAAGAAAATAATGTACCCCTTCAAGTGACACTGCTCATAAGGTTGATGAGAAATGCGGACAGCCCACTACCGGTTGCGACCTCCTTAAGAGTCACCTCAGAATTCCAGTTTATCTCATTCCATGCATGAACACCAAGCTGAACGTCTGCCGATGAGGTGGTATTAACGAGAAGGTTGGATAGTCAGCTGAATCTATCGTTTATAATATTCGATATCTCGAATATCGGTCATCCCCATTGAAACATGAGGTGGCCTTTGTGTAGCATATTCAGCTGAAGAATAGTACAAACCAAAATTCAGTTGAACTTCCACTGAGGCTCCTTTAAAAGCAACTTTTCTTGAAAGTATGTGGAAACAATACATTGTTCTGAATAAACAAGGCGCCTTGAAGATGAGAAGGCAGTCTAACCTGCGTGCAAGGAACGTATGATACTTAAAAAGGTGCAAAGTATCTATACACGTTCGGCTGCATCATTCCTTGAGTGCAACACGACACGTAGTCCCATTGTAAACGAACAGCTGCCATATAAAGAGGTAGAGGTGCGCATGGGCCAAAAAAGGCAAATATTTCGGGATCCGCTTTGAGAAAACCCTCGAGTAACTTAGTCTTGCCAGTGTTCCACTGAATGAAAACTACTGAATCCCTTGAACGCCCGCCAGAACCAGACCTGCGCTTAGGATAGATGTTAAACGCAGCCATGTGGCTTTCCAAAAAAGATACTCACCTGGAAAGAAGCTGTAAGCACTTTTAGGATCGACCGCTTGAGAGAGGGCGTCTAGCTTGAAGAAACGTATTGACGGAAACGGTACCATTGCTGTCCAAGCAAGGATCATGAAGGTCAAAATCAGAAGACTGGTTCCGCCAGCCGCTGCGGCTTGTGATCCAGACTTCAGTGTTGTTCTTGGTTTGACAAAGAGTGGCAGAGGGGTGAGTCGATCGTGACGGTTTAGCACTTTGGAAATGTAGGATCGCAGCTTATGGATGTGCGATAGAAGATCACTGGATGATAACAAAGAGGTTGAACATGAGGCCAAATTAGATGCAGTCATGCACATGAGAACAACGTGCTTTTGATTGTGCCCATGGACTGATTTTGATTCGTATCACGTAGTACAGAACACGGATGATGAAATAAATTGTCACAGGAATGCTATTTTGACAGTTTCGTTGGAAGCACACAGGACGCGTCTCAAAAACGCAAAGAATTCTGGACGTTCCCCAGAACGCTTTTACGCTCGAAAGACACGCAACTGGTTGGCCCATTATGCTACTTTGGTCAATTCATTGACCCGATACACGCACGCTAAACCATTACACTTCTCAGATCTTGATACGGGGGTCCGAAAATATAACAGATAAACTCTGAGTAGTGAATTCTTATCGAATTCCCGCTTCGAAACGCCCACTCAAAAGAAGGGCAATTTTCACAAGGGAACGGGATTTTTGAGTAGGCCAACAATCGTGGCAAAATAACACGATGAATATGAAAAATCACGAAGTCAAATGAAAACATCCGGTTTTAGTACCACTAACAGCCACGCCGCACGGACCAAAACAAACTAACCGCTTGTCGTTTTCCAGTGTTTCGATATGGCGCCGCAACCGCTGGTTTTCCTTGGTAGATAGTGCCATTCGACGTTCCAAATCGACCATGTACTCCTGACGTCTAATTCGACTAGCCTGGGCTGAGAGTTTGTTTCGAATTTTACGCCGCACGGTACGCAGTGCTTTCTCCTCCGCTCGAGTTAAGGGGAACCGTGTTGGCAACCGGATGCCCATAGAGTGCAACATTTTCCGTTCTTCCGCAGTGAGACACAAGCGTTGACCCTGTGTGATAGTTTGAAGAGAAAGTAGTCATAAAATCAGTCACAAATCGAAGTCCAACAAACAGAATGGGCTGTAGAGAAGACCAAATGCAACGCAAAAGTGTATTTGATTCGAAAAGTCAATCATGACTAACGGGAGCTGAGCACCCACCTGAACACCCGAATTCAGAAAACATGGGCAAAGCCGAGTATCCTTCTATGATAAAACATAATAAAACTGTCGACTGTTATCTCTGTTAGCAATAATGAAGTTGTAAACGGAAGTCCTTCCGACAGTGAACATCTCATTTACCGGCTGAACGCAAGGTTTGAACACTGCTTATGTCCGGGCGTGCCGGACCAGTGAAACGCCGCCAAAAACTTGACCTCAGGAGTATCGGAAACGAAGGAAACCGGGATCAGATTCGGTCTTACCCGGGAAACGGTCTCTTTGCCTACATAGTGGAGCTAAGGCAGTAACCGCCGTCTGGGGGGTGGGAAGCGAACAGTTGGAGACGTCTACTTGAGAATTCCACAAAAAGCGCCCAACCAGGCTGTGAATCGCCAAGTCGATTTAGCAAATCTTCGGTCGCGAGCTGCACTACATTAGGCGAATTAGCCAATAAGATCAGGTTTACGGATTGAATTTTTAATTGGGTATAAACGACGGGTTCTCAGGGTATCCATTGATCTTCCGCAGTTTACTACTTACTTTCTACATCAGAAATACTAAAAACCTGAGAGAAAATGAACCAGTAAAACAGCTCATTTTGCGTACCACGCAGTACCATAAGACAACATTAGATTAGATACGATAGCTGACCACTTAAAATTCTGTGACCACACCAACGAGAAATGGAAAAACGGGATCAACAATCGGTGATCTAAAAAGTCCACATCACTTGAATTAGCGGACCAGACATCCGGGGAAGGCGAAAGATCAAGGGGAGGCTCGGGTTTGCATGATACGATTAGGTAAGGAACGTACCGCAAAACGCTGGGGCTAACACATAGAAAAGGTCGGAAGTTAAAGAATGCTATTATTTTCCATTAGCTTGGAGATCTAACAAAAAATATAAAAAGGGCCAAGGTAGAAACTTGAGGAATTTTTAAAGTGGATTGTTGGTACTGTGACCTTTGAACTAAGGTAATCAATCAGCGGTGATCACCTTTCAATGCAATTTTAATGCGCACCGCGAGAGGACGAAGCTATAATACTGTCAAGTTGTCAATACCGCTAGAAACCCAGCTGAGAAAAGGAATTCAAGCTCACAGCCCGATGAATAGTTGATCTGATGCCTTACTTCGACACTTTTAGTCTTGAAACAAGGGCACAAAGATGAGACGCGGCAACCAGCTGAGGGATAGACGGAGGTTTCAACCCAGACGTTCGAGCTAGAAACCAGTGGTTTATTCAACGGGTCGAGGTTGGAGTTTGAAATCACGCCATTAGATAAGGAGCCAGTCACCACATTCGCTCAGTCAAATATATCGGCGGTCCGCGAGTAGTAAGTTCGGATTTGGATAGTGGTCAGGGAGGCAATAGTAGTCAATAGCCAAAGGAATAACTGTCTGATGAACAGAAGAAACTCTAGTCCGGCCAACTGAGGGACTTACCGGCTTTCCGGTGATCAGATCTTCGTTGTTCAGACACTTTTCTATGCCAGCGTTTATCGGGCCACGTGAGGGTATATCAACATTTTCATCTACCTGTTTTCGTCTGTAATCGGAGTTGTGTTGCTTTAAGCGTATATGTGCTGTCAAATCAGGCCTATATAAAGGCGAAGGAAAGTTGCGTGGTATATCCAACAACGCTGTCGATGAGGATGGTGTTTTGGCGTTTGTAACGGAGACTGGTGTATTCTTGTCAGACTTGTCACGATCAACACTGACTTGAATATCCAGAGCGGTCGCCAAACGCGGCGATGACAATGGCATAACATTGATGTCATTCAAGTCAACGGGATCAGTTGTTGGACCGAGAATGTCCAACCAACTAAGATCGACTGGCACCTCATCCACCTGATCCAGCAAACACCGCGGTAAACCATTTGCATCCAATTCAAAGGAGAACAAACTGTTTGTGACCGGATCATCTTCAAAAGATAAAGGTGAGATGTAAGATAAGGTTTTCAAAACCCAGACAACATATATTATGACGTATTCACTAAATTAAAAAGCCAAAATCAACACGGCAAAGGGCATGCTAATCGATTCAGATACGAAGACTTTGTAGGTACGAATTTACCGACCGGTGACGAATTAATTCACGGTGAAACTAGCATATCAGACGGAACCACGTTGATGTTCCGCTGATGAGCTTAGAACACGAAGCATTTCGGGACTACTGATCCCGTTAAGTTTGGCTCAAACTAGAAACGGAAATTCTCCCAAGAACGAAAGCACACAGAACAGCAGTCATTTTGGGAGAGTTGCACCAGCTTGTGATAGAATCACCACAAATGGCGACGGCTTTACATTCAGTGTTCCGTTGGGCGCAGCAGACAGGTATTCTTCCTAAGCTCGTTGATGAACAAGCGAAAAACTCATCGACACATATAACGCGCGCACGATAAATTATGAAGATTACAGACGTTTGTTTACCTTTGTCTCTGTCTGGTGAGATATCAGAAGTCTGATGAGAATCATCCGTCTCAACGGTCTCTTGATGGTCCAGGACCGAAATGTTCGGAGAATACATGACGCGGAAAATATCTGCACAGGTACTAGAGACGGTTGGATTCAAGCTGTTGCCAGAAACTTCATGGCCCGGTGATTCGTGTACAACTCTGATTTTTGGCGTATATGGATTAACAAGTATGCTCATGTCTATTCATGTCTGTAAAAAGCGAGATGGAGATCCAGATATCACTGCGATAATGGCGGAGTGATTATGTGTACAGCGACCTCCCCACTGAATAAATGATAATATAGCACAGAGCTCCGGTGTGCTGAAAGGTGAACATAAGATATAATCTGACAGGTGTTATTAGTGGATAGCTAACGATGCATGCACGGATACTGATAAGGTGTCTGTGATCTCAAACAAATAAGAGTGTGGAGGCAGCCAAAAGCGAACTGAATGGGCGAAAGTTGAATGCCGTAACTATTTGGTTACTGTTTTATTCCCATCGGAAAAATAACCCACCAGTAGCAGTAGTAGGTTGCTTAGTTTCGTTTGAGTACGTATTGAGCCATATTCCATTTTCGATCCCGTCGAATTCACTTTGACTTCGCATTCCACCGAAAAAAACCTAATCCCCAGCAACTTTATTGTCCATAACAAGCTATGATATGAACACACACCAAACGTCAATCTCAGTTCAATGCAGTTCAATTTATCAGCTATAAACCGCGTAACATTTGGCGCACTGGTTCCAGATCCTACAGTTTGAATCATCAGAAAGTGGAGAGTGTGGGACATACGGCCAAGCCTTGGAGGCGATGGCATGTTCATTCAGTTCAGGAATGAGGTAGCTACGCATCAAGGGCAGTAGCTTTGATAAGCGAGCACCACTGAGTGCGTGATTGGAACTTTTCTGCCAACGTCATCAATTATTGGTGAATTGAGCCCCGGGGAACCCATCTAGGGAGACGACAGTTGCCGACCTGACTAGGTTTACCAGTTAATGTTTTCGTACTCTGTTGGCAGGTCATACACGGTCCACCTCGCGGTCGCTTCCACTCAGCGCAGGGCTGGTCAAAAAGAGCCCTACGAGGGAGACCGTCTTCTGGTACGTGGAGTACATGTCCTACCAGCGCAACCTACGAAGCGGGGGTAATTAATCTATCTGCAACGGGCACTTTCGTTGAAGTGTGTCCAGCCCCAGATGCTGCGTTGGTTGAAACATGTATTGCGTATGCCGAACCATCGTTTGCAGAAGAGGGTGCTGTTTCCCATGCCCATGCGTAAACAGAGAGGTAGCCCAACCTTGACCTGGGATAGGGGTATGGAGGAGATTACCAGACGCTTGTGCGTTGTCGTTGCTACTAGCCTTCCAGGATAGGGACCGCGGGAACCCCCCTGCGCATGGCTGGAGACACTGCAAGATACGGCTGCCAACCGATGCCAGTAGCGTCCTTGTTGTCAGTTTCTATCCAGATTACCTGGATGAGTGTCTGGATGTGTAGGCACCTCGGAATGGTTGTATTAAGCTAGCACTAAGTTCCTTCCCCGTCTACCTTTATTCTTTTCCTTACAATAAGGCTTTCAAATAAATCATGCTTGTACGCCAGTAAAGCATCGATGATGATGATGAATTCATCTATCGAGGGAGTTCCTTCTTCCTAAATCAATCTGGCGTACCAATCCAATGTTCCTGCCAGACCTGATCAATGCTTCGGAGACAGTGATGGTCAAATGCTGACATCTTTCGTATGTCCTCTGCACGTAGGGGCCAAATTTCTAACCCATAGAACAGTATGGACCCCACCACCGCAGTGTGAACTCTGCCCATGACAGACGAAATCACGTGACGCCTGCGCCATAGGTGTCGGAGGTTGTTAAAAGCTTCACTGGCTGGTCAGATCCGGGAAGTAATCTCATCTCCAGCAAGTTAACCGAAACGCATACAACTGCTTATTTGGAAACAAATTTACATCGATTGGCTCGTCTGCAAGCACGAGATTTGAGTATAAACACATGCAGTCTTCTAGCAGCATTTTACACTTTGCAGGTGTGAAGCGCAGGCCAAATCGTGTGTCAGAGCTATTCAGATTATTCAAAATCGTCTGCATTTGGGAAGGATGTGAACCAAGGAGAGCAATACCGTCGGCATACTCAACGACTCTGAGGGAACGTCTCGGAGTTCCATAGACAAGCAGAGAAACTTCAAGCAGCATATCAATAACAAAGGTGAAGAAAAAGGAGGAAGCGGAGAGCCTTGTCTTGCACCATTGGACGCCAGGTCACCGGAAGCAGTGTTGTATCTTGTGGTGGCCGTCTATTGGTTACGCCTGCACTGAGCCTGCCAGACTACGCAATAAGAAGACAGGGAACACGGCTGCATTGCCAGGACAAAACATACAGAGCGTCTGCGTAATATATAGAATGACTAAATGGCCAAATATGGTTGTTCACTTGTTCGCTCCGTACAGCCAATGGCGGTATTCCGGTCGTGAACAATCTCAGGCCCACTATGCTGGTCGTATGCTGCTAAGCCGTGTTTGGTGAGAACCGCCAACTCACCTACTTTCCGGACGTTTCGAACCAATGGTGACCTTGAGGATGCGCCAATCTCTGTACGTGCTTTTTTTCTGTCTGGACGCGTCCTGACACACAGTCACCGTCAATGACCATCCAGTCCTTCTGCAGTTGGACATTGCGTCGGACATTACCATCACTTCGGAGAAGCTTTGGCGCACGCTCGGGCAACCTCCGATCAGACAAGCAGCTCGAACTGCTACCAGTGCCTGCGGTGGAGAGTTAAAACTTTCCGGTGAGCTCCAATGCTTTGTATCTTTTCGAGGAACTACATTCGTGGGGTCGCGTTATGTAACGCAGCTGAGCTGAACTTATTGGGTCATGATTGGTTCGATCACTTGGGGTTAGGCGACATTCCAATCAGTGTCATGTGCAATGCAGTTCAGTCTCCCACGGCGCATCCAGATGATGCATCCGAGACCAGGTCCATAAGCTTCCCGCCCACTGGTAGATGCCAAACTTCAACGGTTAAAAGAACAAGGTGTTCTGTCCCCTATCCTACTCCGCCTGAGCAGCGCCGATCGTTGTGGTGAAGAAACCCAACGGCAACATCCGCATATGTGCTGATTTCCCAACCGGCCTAAATGCAGCTATCCAGCAGCACCACCATCCACTGCCAGTACCTGACGATCTATTCACTGTTCTGAACGGTGGGAAGTTCGCCAAAATCGACCTTGCTGAGGCGTACCTTTAAGTTGAAGTCACACCAGAATCAAGCCCACTACTGACAATCAACACACCGCGGGCTGTATCAATACAAACGTCTCCCGTTTGGCGTCAAAACCGCCCCAGCAATTTTCCATCAGTTGACCGACATCATCCTTTCTGGCATTCCAGGTGTGGTCGATTACCTGGACGACGTGCTGATCGTTGCTCTTTCACCCAAAGAGCTTCGTGATCGAATCAGTGCCGTCTCACTGCGCATTCAGGACAATGGCCTCCGCTCCTGTGGCGAAAAGTGTCAATTCTTCTTGACAACTGTGAAATATCTTGGGTTCATCTTCGACGCCTCTGGTCGTCACCCTGACCTGCAGAACGTCCGACCTATACAGCAGATACCACCTCCTAAGGGTATCCCATCATTACGCCCCCTTTTTGGGGTTAATCAGCTATTATTCGGCATTCTTGCCTTCGCTACACGACATTCGACCCCAACTAAACCAATTGTTTGGAAAGGACGTCCTCTGGGGTCGGTCAGAAGAATGCGAGGAAGCATTCTGCAAGCTAAAGGCGATGCTCAGTTCCGATCTGCTACTGACCCACTACGACCCAAAGCTAACGACCGTTGTAGCAGCTGATGCCTCTGCTTTTGGTGTCGGTACCGTCATTCTGCACGTTTTCCCAGACGGATCAGAGAAGGCCATCACACACGCGTCGAAATCACTAACGCCAGCAGAACAGCGTTATAGTCAGTTAGAGAAAGAAGCTCTGGCCTTAGTGTTAGCCGTCCGGCGTTTCCATTAGTTGTTATACGTTCGCCGTTTCATCCTACTTAACGATCATGAACCTTTGCTGTCTATTTTCGGTTCAAATGGAGGTGCTTAATGCTTGGAGATCGCGTCGTGATTCCCCAATCTTTACGCCATCGAGTTCTCCGTCAGTTTCATTCTGGACGTCCAGGAATCAACCGTATGAAGTCAATAGCTCGCAGTTGCGCATAATGGCCGCACATGGATCAACACATCGCTGGTTTTGTAAAACGCTGCTCCCGATGCCAACAAGCTGCCAAGAATCCGCCACATCAACCACCGGTTCCCTGGCCTAGACCTAAGAAGCCTTGGTCTCGGATCCACATTGATTACGCAGGACCGACACGTGGCACTTTTTCTTTGGTTTGGATTGACGCTTTTTCCAAGTGGCCAGAAATCATTCCGGTGTCATCTCCAACAACATCTAGTACGTTGCGTGTGTTATACAACATTTCCAGTGAGCATGACTTACCGGATACCGTCGTCTCAGACAATGGTTCGCAGTTCACCTCGGCTGAGTTCCGCGACTTTTGCACTCGACATGCGATAACGCACGTTCGTTCACCACCGTACCGCCCACAATCGAACGGTCAAGCAGAAAGGTTCGTCGCCACATTCAAGAGGGCTTTGCTTAAAGCTCGAGGGGAGGAGACATCCGTCGAAGCCCTTCAGAGATTCCTGTTTGTGTACCGAACGACCCCCAAATGACGCTGTGGTGAACCACCCGTTACCTGCAGGGGCACTCATGGGCCGTAAACTGAGAACTGTGCATTCTTCCATGTTGCCAACACAATCTATTGAGTCAAGGTCCATACCGGTGGTAGCTGGAACTCCATTCAAGGTGGGAACGCCCGTACTTGTCCGTGGCTATCGCCGGGGACATGATTCGTGGATGGCAGGTCGTATACTGCGCAAACGCGGCAGTGTGATGTACGACGTGTCAGTTGGTCAAGACCCCTGGACCAGAAATCAAAACCAACTCCGCTTAAAAGCACGCCAGAAACTCAAGCATGTCCGGGTACCGTACCGTTGGACATAATGCTCGAACTTTTGAGCTGAAAACTGAGGTAGTTTCGAAAGAAGAGAGTGTGACCGGCAGCTCAGCATTTGATCCAGCACTTCTTCCCAGACGGTGGACAGACCGACGCTGCCCCCAGCCGGAACGTATCCAGGTCGACCCACGTCGAGTATGTTACTGACTTTTCACAAGTAGAGGTGTTGGGGATATCAATATCCCCAAAAACTCTGTATCTTTGTGTGTGCTAACGAACTTCCGGTATTTTTCAAGGTCAAACTATGAATATATATATATATATGCCTTGTCATTTCCTTTGATTCGCCTGTTGATCGCGTGTTGTTTGGATTATTAAAGTTGTGTCCGAGTTTTTTTCGTCTTCTTACTATTCGCCGTGCTAGGAGTCTGTATCAAGCAACATAGCTGAGGATAGAACATTGTCAGAGTCCGTATATCTTATCGTTTGCCCGCTGCGTGGTTGAACCATAACAACTACAGCAAACCTCATCTAAACATAGGATATCTGAGAGGACCATGTCTTTGATAGAGGTCTAGAGACAGATTTCCACTGGCTGCAACCACAACTGCACCCAACGCATCATCTGGGAGGGGGACTGTCTCAGACAACTGGGATGAATGAATACTAGTGCCTACCTTCAAACAGGGCACTCGTAGTGAATGCGCTAACCACGGATGCGTCATTTTGGCTTGTGTTGTAACAACGCTTCTGGTGTCACTGATTCTTTGTCGTCTTCCGGTGGCACGTTAACCCGTGAGCATCAAGCGGGATTTCGCCGTATAGGGGTTGTATCTACCACATATTCACTCCCCACTAGGTGTTAGAGCAATGCCGCATGTACGGACAACCTACAATCTAGGTGTTCCTTGACCTAAAGGGTCCGTTTGATTCTGTCGATTGGTCAGTGCCGTCAACTACACTTGATCAAAAGGGTATGCCACAAAAGTTTGTGAACATAATTCTATCCGTATATTCACATACCACTGGGCGTGTGGGAGTGTATGGTCGACTCTCCAAAAGTTCCGCTATAAAAGGTGTTGTCCGGCGAGGATGTCCACTCTCTTTCTCTTGTTTAACCTCACCGTCGATGAAATAATGAAGCGCATTCCGGGTCTTCTAGTTGTTGGTGGTGAGAACCTAGTCGATTACGCAGAAGACATTGTCCTCATCTTTACTTATCAAGGCAAACCACAAACCCTGTTGAGTAAACTGGCCACCGTCATACTATCTTCCGACATGCGCCTTGCACCTTCAAAGTCACGCTTCAGAACTTGCACTCTCTCAATATACACCTTACAGATCAAGAACCACTAAAGGCTGTACAGAGTCTCACATACCTTGGTAATCGCATTAGCTCTGGCAGAAATGTGTCTGATAAATTCAGTACACAAATCTAAAACGCTCGAATCACATTCGATCCATATCTGAAGGCGGTAAAATGGACCGGATTCCTTTGAAGACGTCTCTGCGCTGTACAAAGAAGCACAGGGGCGAGACGGCCCAATTGGTTAGAGTGCGAATTTACTGACCGGAAGGTCCGTGGTTCGAATCCGACCTCCGCCACTCGACTTCCCCTGTCTGGGCTTGGGCAACCTGGCAGTATCCCAGCCCTCGTGCTTCCTTCGGGTGGCATGGCAGCTAGGCACCGGAAGGGTGCTACAGCTGAACGCTTTCTTTCTCACAAAGAAGCACTGTCGGGTGGTGGATTCTAAGCCATGGCACACAAAAAATCCTTCAGTTGTCTGCTTATTATCTTCTGTTTCTGACAACCACAAAGATTCGATAAGTGCTCCAAACGAGTTACTCGGCCGTCAGTTACTGATGGAGGACTCCAGCGAAAGATTGTCAGTCCTTCTTGCACATGTAACTTGATTCCGATTATGCCATTTTGTGGGATTATCCTGTTGGGATAGCTTGTAAAGTACCGCTGAAAATTAAGAGCCTGTTTTCTCGGCCTCGGATCCCGTCTTTTCGCCTTTCCGGACAGCGGACCGTGGGGCATTCTCGTCCCGAGAGCAAGAAACACCAACAATGCCCGCATGGGTCATTAAGAGGGTAACCTTCCCGGGTTGATTCGGAAATGTACGCATCAGAGTCGAGCATCTCACGTATGGTAGGCGTTGGAATAGTCATGTGGTTGTGCTAATTGGATAAAGCTGGCCCTGTTCGGGTCCGTGATTTATCAGCTGAGCAAAACCCATTCCGTTGGGAAGACCCGGAGAATATGTGAAAGTTCGGCTTCGATAATGGCGCTACTCATTACCAGAAGATAGGAGACAGAATATGGGCAGAACAATTTCGTCACAGTCGTAGCAGTCCTTGTCTTCATGGCACGACAAGCGATATGCATCGTGTAGTAAACGGTGTCTGCCAGTTTGATTTGTGTGCAAGTGTTGGTGGTGTTCAAATTTGCTTATTGGGCTTCTGCTCATGAAATTTCTTTCCGTCTTCTACCCACAGAAACTGTCGTTTGGCGTCAAAACCGCCCCAGCAATTTTCCATCAGTTGACCGACATCATCCTTTCTGGCATTCCAGGTGTGGTCGATTACCTGGACGACGTGCTGATCGTTGCTCTTTCACCCAAAGAGCTTCGTGATCGAATCAGTGCCGTCTCACTGCGCATTCAGGACAATGGCCTCCGCTCCTGTGGCGAAAAGTGTCAATTCTTCTTGACAACTGTGAAATATCTTGGGTTCATCTTCGACGCCTCTGGTCGTCACCCTGACCTGCAGAACGTCCGACCTATACAGCAGATACCACCTCCTAAGGGTATCCCATCATTACGCCCCCTTTTTGGGGTTAATCAGCTATTATTCGGCATTCTTGCCTTCGCTACACGACATTCGACCCCAACTAAACCAATTGTTTGGAAAGGACGTCCTCTGGGGTCGGTCAGAAGAATGCGAGGAAGCATTCTGCAAGCTAAAGGCGATGCTCAGTTCCGATCTGCTACTGACCCACTACGACCCAAAGCTAACGACCGTTGTAGCAGCTGATGCCTCTGCTTTTGGTGTCGGTACCGTCATTCTGCACGTTTTCCCAGACGGATCAGAGAAGGCCATCACACACGCGTCGAAATCACTAACGCCAGCAGAACAGCGTTATAGTCAGTTAGAGAAAGAAGCTCTGGCCTTAGTGTTAGCCGTCCGGCGTTTCCATTAGTTGTTATACGTTCGCCGTTTCATCCTACTTAACGATCATGAACCTTTGCTGTCTATTTTCGGTTCAAATGGAGGTGCTTAATGCTTGGAGATCGCGTCGTGATTCCCCAATCTTTACGCCATCGAGTTCTCCGTCAGTTTCATTCTGGACGTCCAGGAATCAACCGTATGAAGTCAATAGCTCGCAGTTGCGCATAATGGCCGCACATGGATCAACACATCGCTGGTTTTGTAAAACGCTGCTCCCGATGCCAACAAGCTGCCAAGAATCCGCCACATCAACCACCGGTTCCCTGGCCTAGACCTAAGAAGCCTTGGTCTCGGATCCACATTGATTACGCAGGACCGACACGTGGCACTTTTTCTTTGGTTTGGATTGACGCTTTTTCCAAGTGGCCAGAAATCATTCCGGTGTCATCTCCAACAACATCTAGTACGTTGCGTGTGTTATACAACATTTCCAGTGAGCATGACTTACCGGATACCGTCGTCTCAGACAATGGTTCGCAGTTCACCTCGGCTGAGTTCCGCGACTTTTGCACTCGACATGCGATAACGCACGTTCGTTCACCACCGTACCGCCCACAATCGAACGGTCAAGCAGAAAGGTTCGTCGACACATTCAAGAGAGCATTGCTTCAAGCTCGAGGGGAGGAGACATCCGTCGAAGCCCTTCAGAGATTCCTGTTTGTGTACCGAACGACCCCCAAATGACGCTGTGGTGAACCACCCGTTACCTGCAGGGGCACTCATGGGCCGTAAACTGAGAACTGTGCATTCTTCCATGTTGCCAACACAATCTATTGAGTCAAGGTCCATACCGGTGGTAGCTGGAACTCCATTCAAGGTGGGAACGCCCGTACTTGTCCGTGGCTATCGCCGGGGACATGATTCGTGGATGGCAGGTCGTATACTGCGCAAACGCGGCAGTGTGATGTACGACGTGTCAGTTGGTCAAGACCCCTGGACCAGAAATCAAAACCAACTCCGCTTAAAAGCACGCCAGAAACTCAAGCATGTCCGGGTACCGTACCGTTGGACATATTGCTCGATACTTTTGAGCTGAAAACTGAGGTAGTTTCGAAAGAGGAGAGTGTGACCGGCAGCTCAGTATTTGATCCAACACTTCTTCCCAGGCGGTGGACAGACCGACGCCGCCGCCAACCGGAGCGTATCCAGGTCGACCCCCGTCGAGTACGCTACTGACTTTTCACAAGGAGAGGTGTTGGGGATATCAATATCCCCCAGAAAACGCTGTTTTTATGTGTGCTAGCGAACTCCTGGCATCTTCAAGGTCAAACTATGAAAAATCAATGGCCTATTGATACTCCGACCACGTACAGGATACCATTCTTTCCACTGACTTGGATTCGGAAGGTCCGAGTTTTTTTCGTCTTCTTACTATTCGCCGTGCTAGGAGTCTGGATCAAGCAACATAGCTGGGGATAGAATATTGTCACAGTCCGCATGTCTTACCGTTTGCTCGCTGCGTGGTTGAACCGTAGCACCCATATCTTGCTCTACGATTCCATCCATTTCACAGACCCAGAACTGCGTGTTGATCCGACCACTGTTGATGTAAAATCCATTCAGACATGTCATTTCTGCGGTTATGATACACATCCTCGTTCGAAGTGCCCCGCTAGAGAAGCCGTCTGCAATCGTGTGGTAAACGCGGTCACTTCCGCCGCGTGTGCCGTTCAAAAAATACCACCAAGTTCCACACAAGTTGTAGGAAGCCTACTTTATCGTCATTATTCGTTGCAACAGCTACCTGCCTGGCACATGCCATCGCAACTATCGAAGTCAATAGCATCGCTCTCCGTGCTCTGGTCGATACAGGGAGTCCTTGCAGTTTCATTAACGCTACGGTCGTGAAACTGCATAGTTGGAAAATTTACCTAACTTTCTCAATCGTCACAGTGGCGTCTACATCCCTATCCTGTCGAACGACTGGTTACGTTTGTGTTTCTGTCCGATACAGAGATACCTCATACAATGAACTGAAGCTCTTTGTAATGCCAAACCTCTGCACCGACGTTTTACTCGGGCACGACTTTCTAGGTCTACATGGCAAGATAGAAATTTCATCCGGTGGGGATCGTGATGCGCTCACCATCTGCGGCCTAACGGCTGTAAACGTTGAATCACCATCACTTTTCGCCAACTTGTCTCCAGATTGCAAGCCTGTTGCAAACAAATCAAGAAGGCATCATCCGGATGATGAAAAATTCATTCGCGCCGAAGTTGACCGCTTATTGCAAGAAGGCATCATCGAGCCATCAACGTCTCAATAGAGCGCAGGTTTTGGTTACCAAGAATATCAATCACAAACGCCGGACGGTTGTTGACTACAGCCAAATTATCAACCGGTTCACATATCTGGACGCTTACCCTCTGCCCGCTTGGACAAAATGATTGAGGAAATTTCGCACTACGAGGTCTACAGTAATTTAGACCTCCTGTCTGCATACCGTCAAGTCCCCAGGTCTGCATCCGACAAACCTTTTACAGCATTCGAAGCATGTGGTAGCCTGGTTCAGTTCTGTCGCATACCCTTCGGTGTCACAAATGGTGTTGCGTGTTTTCAGAGGACTATTAACAATATAATTACGACTGAAAAGTTGAAAAACACGTATGCCTACATTGATAATGTGACCATTTGTGGCAATACCCAAGAGGAACACGACCTCAATCTCTAATCATTTTTAGGAGCTACGAGGAAGTATGGGATCACGCTCAACGCTGACAAAACAGTCACTGCTTTAAAAGTCATCCGCCTCCTAGGTTATGGGGTTTTAAAAGGGTGTCATAAGGCCAGACCCTGAATGCATGGAACCCATCCGTCAGTTACCTCCTCCGCGTACTACCACGGAAATGCAACGCGTCACCGGTATGTTTGCATATTAAGCCCATTGGATATCTTTATTTTCTGACAAAATCAACAAACTGGTAAAGAATGAAACATCCCCCCCTACCTGCCGACGTTGAATTAGCCTCCGACAACCTAAAAAACGAACTAGAAAATGCTACGCTAATTACAGTAGATTATAACGAGCCTTTGGTTGTTGAAACGGATAACTCCGATGTGGCTATAGCCGCATCCCTAAGCCAAAACCATCGACCGATAGCTTTCTCCTCGAGGACACTCAATTCGAGCGAGAAGAATCACTCTGTCATCGAAAAGGAGGCCTACGCTACCAGTGAATCCATCAGGAAATGGCGGCACTATCTACTCGGAAGACCCTTCAAACTGATCACCGATCAGCTTTCGGTCACATTCATGTATGGCAGTGGACAGAAAGGTAAAGTGAAAAACGACAAGATACAAAGCTGGAGGATTGAGATGTCCGAGTACAAATATGATGTCATATGC
>NW_008752047.1:445439-456537 GCF_000715545.1 Opisthorchis viverrini | reverse complement strand
GCAGTTGCGGGTGTGCCATCAACCTGAGTATTTCATTACCTTGCCCACATTGGCCTGACGTACTTCAGTTTTTACGCAGCCTCCGGACGAACTTCACATCTGAGAGGATTCAGCTGGGTGTGTGCTGTTCATTGAACAGCGGTATTCATTTCTTCCTGGTCGATGAAACAAGTTGAAACGAATCCGCTATGGGATTGTAGGTTTTCTCGGTCTGCTTGGTGATCCCGGATTCGTAGGTCATAGGCCAGGTGGAGTGGAGTTCAGCTGACCAGGTCCTTCAAAGTTGGCTCTTCCGAAGTTGAAAGCTTTGGATGATGAGGGCATGGGAGAAGATTTGCAAAACACAGTGAGTTTGAAGGGATATAAAATGGGATTATATGCATTAATATACACAGAAAGATAAACTTGGCGTCTGATGCAACCATGGTGATGACAAGTGATTACATGGAGAAGGAAGTAGATAGATTTGTACTTAGTAGGCTAGCGACCAGGAGCTGAGTTTGCTAACATGCAATATTATATTACAAGGGATCTAGTAAAATCCGGTATAAGCGCGCAGAAGCGTGGTGTGGGAATCAGATGTGTAAGGGCTGGCGGGAATGTACTTCTAAGCTAACTGGCTAATCGAGTGTTTATTACATGAGTTGGATAATACCAGGAGAGAAAGTGTGTGCTTGAGAAATAGTCACCAGTCCCCGAAGCACTGCTATCAGCTCTAAACTCGAGGTGATGCATAGCGATGAAGACTTTCGTGTCTACCACTGGGTGTAGTGAGTAGATGTATTCTCTATTTGGATGATGGAATGGGCTTCGGTGCGGTGTAGCCTCTGTTCTGACGAAAGCAGATACAACTATGCTCGCCATGAGCATTGCAGAGTATCTCCGGACCATTCCAAGTGATCTTTTAATTTTCTTTTTTTTACAGATGAGAGGCCAGTGTTTTTCCATCGGTGGTTTATGGCATTGCCAGTTGCATAAATCCACCGAGGTGAGCCCAACACCAACAGCAACAAACAGAATTCAGCAGTACTTTTTTGGATTTCCTGAAGTGAAAGCCCAGACTCAGAACCACCGGCGATGGGCGATGTACCCGTGCTACTGGAGGGGTGGCGGGTACACGAACGCACCATGGTGCAACGCAACAGGGCGACCCTCCCTCTGGGGCTTACCCGTCCACCATAAGAGGTTTTTCTCCCTCGTGCATGCTGCCAGATTTGCAAGGTGGAAAACCATCCAAGCAGTCATAAGTGCGGTTTGTGCATTATTAAGTACTCCAGCTACCTTTTTTTGGTCGGGGGAAAGCATGGCCAGTTAAGACAGCTCAGTCAATCCGAACAAGCAAGAGCATGCAGACGCTGGTAGAGGCAAGTCGCGAAGGAGAAGTGAAATGACAGTTGTCAATGAGTCGGTGGGACTGGAACGTTGATACTCACGGCGATTGCACCATGGCTAAACGGCGTCGGAGCGTTGGTGTGGGCTGCCGCGACGAGCAGAAGCGTTCCGCGATATTGTGTGTGGTGAGTGTTTAGTGGAACAAATCATCAAATGAATATATATAAGCGCAGAATGTGCTCTGATAATGTAGTGAAGAAAAAAGTCGACTTTGGTTTTTGTTTTTATCAGTTAGAGTTAGACTGAAAGCACCAGTTACTAGACAGAGCTGATAGAGTAATCCCGGGCAGGGACTCGACTAGGACGAGACATAAGTGGACTGGGTAGGATAAAACAACCAAGCCAGTAACACAGCATAATTAGAATTAGCAGGTGATTAAGCCGTGAAGTGATTTGGGGAAGAAATGGCTAATTATGGTTTGGTTTTTGCCAGTAGAGTTTGGGCGAGAACAATAGACGCTAGACGGAGTTTACGGAGTAGTCCGGTGTAGGAGCTAGACTGGTACGAGGTGTAAGTTGGTACGGGGAAGAAGGGAAAAAAGGAAAACAACCAGGCCAACAAGGCTGCATATTTAGAAGTTGGCATTTAGTCCTTTATTAGCTTAAAGCGGGTCAAGAGGATGGAAGGAAATGGTAACAGGATCCTTCACTTGCCTACTAACTGTAACGTCGCTCAACTCATATGCGCACTGGACCTGATTCGTAGAGAAGGTCAGGGGGTAGTTGAGTAATAAGTGAGGCGGCAGCAGTTTCACAGGTAAGGAATTTGTCTACGGACTGGGAAAAAGCATGGTGATGCGTGATGCTTCGCAGCTGCTCAGGAAGGCTGTTTCAGATGCGAGCGTAATAAACTAGAAGGAAGTAGTGCCGTAGGTTTGGGCGGGCTGGGGGACACACTAAGGGATTGCGGGAGTTGCGGAGTCTTTAGCGAGGTTGTGAGTTTACGCTTGGTCTAGAGTCTGCTATAAAGGCGTTCTTATGCAGCAAACGGTGCAAGAGAGCTAGATTTAATTTTAACCGTCTAAGCCATAGTGGTTCAAGGCCTAGGAGTTGACAGCGGGCGCGGTAAGAGAGGGGGTTTGACCGAGGAAAGAGTTTTTTCGTAAATGAGCGTTGGACGCTTTTAATTGCGAGTCTGCAACTTTGGGTGTAGAGGGAGGAGAACGTGAGACAGAATTACACGATTGGTCGTACGCATAGATTAAAGATTGCAACCATCATGTCTGGAAGGTGAAAGGAGCGTAGTAGCGCGTTCTTGCTACCTGAAATTGCACCTGGTAGGAAGAGCTTAAAGTACAGGAGTATCTGAGGCCGAGATCTTTGATCTCTGTAGAATGAGTAATAGGATTTCCATTAATTGTGAAAGCATCAGCCGGGAGAGAGCCGCGGCAAGAAGTTGTACAGGATTTTGTGGAGGGGAAGCTTAGGCCAGAGTCGCTTGACCAGCGAGTCAGTGAATCTAGGTCTTGCTTAATCAGGTGAAAGGCAAGGGATTTTGCGGAGATGGGGAATGTGTACGCGATTTTTATATCGTCCGCGAAGAGAAAGGCCTTACCGTGGGATATAGCGCTGAAGACATCGTTGATGTGTAGTAAGAAAAGGATGGAACCTAGCACGCTTCCTTGGATGACTCCGCTAGTGATTGGCAGTGGGGATGATTGCATGTCCCCGATTTGCGTTATTTGCCCCCTGTCTGATAAATAGGAAGCGAACCACTGAAATAAGGTTCCCATGATCCCAACGGTTCTAAGCTTGTGTAGCAGGGAGGCGTGGGGGACCTGGTCGAAGGCATTTTGGATGTCCAGGTAGGCTATTACTATGGAGTATCCAGCGTCGTAGGCTGCTGTGACGGTCTCAATGAAGTGAAGCTGGAAGCCATTTACGGATCTCTGAGATAGGACTCCATACTGTCGATCATCTATGTTGTTTGTAGCTAGGATAAACCTGATTAACGGGCCTTTTACCAGACGTTCGAGGGTTCGCATTAAAAGCAGGGTATGGTGGATCCCTCTGTAATTTGAAGCAGTTTGCCTGGATCTGGATTTAAAATGAGGGCGAACGACCGATTGTTTCCATTGAGAGGGGACGATTCCAGAGTCTACTGAGTGAGTAAAAAGATTTAGGACAAGGGTTTTGACATCTTGACCGCCATATCGCAGGACACGCGATGGTATGCCGTCGCCTCCCGGCACGGCGGAGTTTCTGAGGGTTTGAAGAAGGGCTGATACATCAGCTAGGGAGATGGTCAAGCTGCTCAGAGACGGGCGGTTACTCTGTTGTAGACAGGTGGAATATGAGGCGGAGATTGTAGGATTGAACTTGGGAGAAGGAGGTAAGTAGCAGCTGGCAAAGTAAGCATTCAAGTGGTCGGCTATATTGACAGGATGAGTGATGAAGCTACCATTGGTGGAGTTCAGACATGTGACTTGGTGACAGTTTGGGGTACAGCGTCCACGAAATAGGCGGCCGAGTAATTTACAGCTAGAAGGGCCCCTGAGAGCGGTGTTCTCTTCTCGGCATTCGAGGGATACCCGTAAGGATTCTTGGTCAGTTGAAAGCTTGTTGATGAGAAGTATTAATGAGAAATCGCGAGATTTCCGATATTCTCTGCCGGCTCGGCGTATTTTATTTTCCAAGGCTTTCAATAGTTTATCATGTCGAGAGGAACCAGGGTAAAAACTCTTGATGGGAGAGGCAAGGTAGAGAGAGGTCAATAGGTTTTGGTAGAAGATATCACAAATCCGTTGTGTGTCTGACGAGAGAAAGAAGTCGTTCCAGTCCCGGGAGGCCAGCAGGGACGAAAAAGCCAGCAAAATGTCCGGTGTCAGGAGGTGAAAGAAAGATGG
This sequence comes from Opisthorchis viverrini, assembly GCF_000715545.1. NCBI lineage: Eukaryota > Metazoa > Platyhelminthes > Trematoda > Opisthorchiida > Opisthorchiidae > Opisthorchis > Opisthorchis viverrini. The sequence continues at coordinate 452,299 of NW_008752047.1, read as the reverse complement.
ACTCGGGGGAACAGTTTCACTAAACCTGGCTGCGTTACATGAAACAACGCAGTGATCGCTACCTGGAAAGCATGGACCAACTGCAGTCGTAGCCAGATGACCCTCATTTGAAAATATTAGATCTAAGGTGTGTTGGCCACGTGTGGGGCTGCGTACAGTCTGAGACCAACCCTCTACACTAAGTTGGGCAAGCAGTGAGGCGTAACGACTAGGGCCCAGAGTGGGTGACCAGGAAATATCCGGTAGGTTGAAGTCTCCCAGCACGAATTTAGATGAATGAGGAAGGGCGTGAGCAGTGGAGATAATACGGGACAAGTCAGTTATAGAAGCGGGGGCGGGGGGCGGTGGTAGATAGATACAGCCTACTAGTACAGGTCGCTTGGTCTGTTCTATGGAGATCCAGGTAGTTTCAGGAATCCCTTCTAGGCTGGGATCATCAAGGGGGGTTGCACGAAGTTCCGTGTTGGAGTAGATGGCACAGCCTCCACCTCTCGAGTTCCTCCTGTCAGAGCGGGGAAGACTATAACCAGGAATTGAGACCACCGTGCCTGGGGTACCAACCGAGAGCCATGTTTCGGTCACACAAATCAGACTTGGTTGCGCAACAGCAATAATCGCACTAGAGTATGGATTTTTGCAGCAGTGAGGCTGGTATGTAGTCGGAGGCGTTTGGGGGTATTAGATGTTTTAGGACATGAAATCATTCTCATCGGCGGGAGATGTGGAGAATGGCATGGTGCAGAAATTAACGGTGGTTGTGCAGGGATGGGTCGCGTCCGAAAATGGTCAACAGTTGGCACGGAAGTGGGTGTGTAGGATGGTGGAGGCGCATAAGGGCCTTAGCTGGCCGCCGGTGTATGCGGATGTGGGTTTTTACCAAACTCCCAGTACGCGTGGTTTGGTGTATTTGTCATGTAGTTATGGAGAGGCCGAAGAAAGGTGCAGTTATCTTGATAACAACGAGGGATAGATGCTCGAGGGCGTTTTACTTATCGCGGTCTTGACAGTAGATATCTGAGTCCAAAGGCGTATTTTGGCGGAGGTGTAACGCGAAGAGACAGCAGGTCAGGGGGTCTGTGACAAGAATGAGTGCTGTCAACGTCTTCTGTAGTCACACTCTAGCTGGGGACGTGTCCCGTCAGTCGATTCAGTGCCAGGATGAGTTCTACTGGGCTGATGGGGGCATTTGTAGTTTTCACGGATGGTGAAGCATAGAGTCCATTTGTAGAAGCGATAAAGGGCTCAGGGTCCTGTAGGACCATGAAGTGAGAAGCTTCTGAGTAGTCTGGTGTGGGTCCAGTGCTTGGAGAAGTCAATGAGCCTTTAAAGCATATATGCAGCGTGGGAGTGTCGACGTACGTACTGGTAGTTGATGGCGCAACAAGTGTAGGTACAACAGCATGCAGAGGGTCAGGTTTTCGGGGATGCAACTTACGATGCGCTTCGTATCGCGGCCTTGACAGTAAGTACTTGAGCCCGAAGGCGTATTTTGGGGGAGGTGGAGCACGGAGAGACAGGTGGTCGGGGGGCCTGTGACGAGAACGAGTGCTATCAACAACTAGTGTAGTCATTCCTCTGGTTGTGAGACGTTCCGTGTCAGTCATTTAAACACTACCATAGAGTCCTACTGGGCTGGTGGGGGCGTTTGCAGTTTTTATTGATGGTGAAGCAGAGAGTCCATTTGCAGGGGCGATGGAGGACTCAGGGTTTTATAAGGCTACGAAGTTTGACGCTGCTGGATGGTTGGGCGTAGATTCAGTAATCACGGAGCACTCAGAGCTTAGGGGTACCTTGAGAGCATCCACGCAAGTGCAGGCGGTAGACGGGGCAACAGGTTGGTGTAACTTTTGGGTAAGCTGCCTTTGCATTCGAGTACGGGCAGCTTTGAGTTTTATGGTGTGGAATTTTTCGGTGGAGGTGAGAAGAGCTTGGGATGTTAGAAGACGCGCGGCATCCTTTTCATCCCGAAGTTGCATTATTATGGGGCAACACATAGATGGTTTTGACTTTCGGAGCCGCCGAGCTCTGCACATGGTATCCAGCATGCAACATGCTGTCAAGATGGCAGTTTTGGTGTGCTCAAGCAGAGTCCGATCAGCTGCGTTGAATACTAGGACCTGGTGCTGACATTCGATGCGTTGACAAATCTCTGATGCAATCGTGTCAATTAGAATAGATGCTTTTTTAAGTTCGTAGGATCACATGTTGCATCAGGATTTAAGAGATATGCAATTGATTGTACGGTTCGCAAGGAAGACATTTCAATTTCCATATTGTGTAGACGAATTCTGAGATTTTCCAGGTCTTTCAGGACCTGAGATTCTACTGGTAGTTGTGAGGGAAGAGTGTCGCCAGGTTGCGGAAGCAGAGATATACCAGTTAGGACTACTAAACAATCTGTGGTTGTCTGTGGTACAGTTTTTGCCGGCCTCGATAGATGTGGGGTTTGAGAGCTGGGTCTTCTGGCTGCAAGCCGCCTCATTGGATATACTGTGGAGATAATTGATGGGGATTCGGGGTCCGCTTAGAGGAGGAGGACGGGAGCGGTGTCATAATGAAATACTTCGAAGTAGGTTGATGAAGAGTAGTGTAAACTTTACGATGAGTGGCGTATCCGGTCAGGAACGAAAAATCATTTGGTGGAAGAGGTGATATACAGGAATAACTGAATTGGTGGGCAAATGGCGGCACGTCGCCAGGGACGATTATGCAGGAGATTATACGCGCTGGAGACTGACACCTATTAGGCCTATGGAAGATGGGAGATCTGTTTAACTCTGTGACCGAAGACGATTAGGGATCCCATGTGAAAAAATAGTTACCTAGTATAAAAAATATTTTAAGACCTACGGGTGGGCTATAATCCAAAAAACATTTCTACAACATTTGACCTTGAAATTTCGGTTTCGCGGAAAAATCAAGTCGTACTTGATCATACATTCTTTCAGAAACCCACCACACATGATGTTTGTACCGATGTACAAATAAATAGAAACAAGATTTGTTAAAGGCGGTTGTGTATTTTTTCAGGCATGGGGTGCTGGCAGATGGACGACGTATGTATATGGAGGACCGCAGTTGGTCGTTGGATTAGTCCATTATGTATAGTTGGGAAGCTATAGTCAGCTACGAGCATGTGCATGGGCCTGGGAGTTACTATAAGCGGCCTCGGCCGGTGACATCGAGTATAGTTATGAGTAAGACGGACTGCCGTTGGCCGTTAAATTAAGATATCACGCATAGTTGGAGCCTCGTTTCTAGATACGACCTGGTGTTCGCCGTAGGTCGCAGACACAAGCGAGAGCGCGCACACTTAAAGGTATGACGAGCCATCACTGGCAGTCCGGTTAAAACACTGCGCATAGTTGATGCCCAATAATCTGCGTTGCATATAGTCACTCACCGAGCCGTTTCAAAAAGTAAAGTAGGCGATATCGTGTACAGTGATGAATATGAGCCCCGTCGTTTGCTACTAGATTACATATGTGTGCATAGTTTAGACCTCTCATACATCGGCTCGCATAAATACTGGCCCGGTGTTTGTCAGAAGTAGCAAGGATAAGGGACAACGCGTACAGTTACGAGTACGACGGATTAGGTTGGGTTAAATTACCGGTTAGTCAACGCCGCACATAGACGCAGGCCTAGCAGTTACAATAAATATTTAATATCAATGGGAACGCGTAGAGTTATGAGTATATGGGGTCATCGTTGGTCACTGAATCGGGCGACCGTGCACAGGCGAGGCTCCACAATCAGCGAAGCACATAGAAATGGACCTAGCAGCTACGCTAAGTAGTCGAGGTGAGTGACAGCGTCTACCGTTATCATGGCGACAGCTTTATGGCAGTCACCACCTATAGAGCGTCATATTCATAATAGGAATGATACCCGCAACTCCTGAAGTCATCTTATTTACAGGCTTGTTTTGCGTAGCTGGGAAACGGGATCTTCAACAGAGACGGCTCTCGCGTCGACACTGCACAGTTCATACTGTTTTCTAACAAGGTTGCACTTAATGGAAATTCAGATTCATTGAAAAATGTGTTGTGACCAGGTTCGCCGAACAATATATATATATATATTGCGATTATCATCGTACTTGTTGAATCTGAGGAGCGTAAAGAAAACGTCGACAACCGGCCTTCCAGGGTGAAATTTGCATTAGGTATTCTTTAGATGTTTTCTATTCTTAAAGAACACCGAAGAACTCCAAAATGTGCTGAAGTGCGATTTCGTGTTTTATGTCGCGTAAACCGGTATGAGAATGCGAATTGGTGATAGTCCGTGACCTTGAAATTTCGCCCATTTAAACAAAACGCCACGATCAACATGTCAACGGAAAGCGCAAATGGATTGGACAAACTCCCCGTTTAAGTCACAACTTCGAAAACTTGTAGTTTCGGCGAAAATAATTCGGGCGTACTTATAATCAATGGCCTACAAATAGGGCTCTAATAATCCAATCTTACGGTTGTAGTAACCTTTTTTATCCCGTTCCAAATCACGGTGCCTCTTAATGTGCCATAATAAGCGGAGCTACAAGCCAAGCGACGAAACAAAAGTAGGACTAACGTCAATAAGACACAACAGTTGGGTTGGTGGGGCATGTAATGACACGGAGAGGAAGGGCACTACATCGTTGTTGAAGTATCCATCTAGTTCTGTGATTGTGTAAATAGGGTTTCGAACACTATGTTTGACCGCTTCAGTAACGATCTGTTGGGTCGCTCCTGTTTTTTGTGTTGGGCAAAGAGCTTTCCAGATGCTCTATCGTTTCCAGGGTCTCTTGACTCCAATAATTTTCCGGGTTGGCACACATGCTACGTTGAAGCTAGACTCTAACAGACCCAACCAATTCACGCTTACTTCATCACGCATAAAGAAGCTGCAATTGCTTTGAAATCCAGCAGTTTCTTACGCTCAGACACACTGCAGTACTGTGTGCTTAACAGACAAGACGAAGTGACCTGGTCTGTCTTTCCGCAAAATGCGCAAATCTTTCGTCAGTCTTCCAGGTCTCGTATCTCTGCCAAGATAGGCTAATATGTCTCCTACGTTCATCGGTCGGCACGACGATGTGGTTGGGCCCCACATAACTGTGGAACAGCTTTGTGGTAGAGAAGTGTATGTTGAATCACCCAAGGTAATCTGAGTCCACAAAACTGGGGTTCATTGGACATCGAGAGGATTTCAATATCCCAGATGCCAGGACAAGTTGAAAGGGGCCCGAGTAGTGCATCAATAACGATATAAAAGACGATTATTTCGACGGCAGTGTTACTGGCAAGGAGTGGTCCCTAGTATAGAATGGAAGACATAATTGAAAGGCGAACGCTTTAGTGACGATGGAACATTAGCTGAAAATCAGTGAAAACTAGTGGTTAATGATATATGAAAAGTTGGCCTCATGGTAATGGCGGGAAGGAAGCCCAGGGGGTGCAGCCAGCCAAAAGATGGCGGACTCCATACAACGAGTAATCACATCCAAAGACAGTCTGCGGCAGTCACACAGTATTCCATGACAGGAGTGCGAAGATATTGGAGTTCTTACCCCTGGTATATAGGTTAGACTTTTGAATCAAAGCTAAAGGGGAAGTCTGGCAGTGTGAGTTGGACGTATAGAAAGATAACGGTGCGGAAATCAGTGCGTTCGGGATGTGAGGGGCTGTCTTTCCGTCGGCAGCGCGACGCGGCAGTTCGTGCCACGTGACAGGTCAGATTGCGCGGTTCCGTCCTTTTAAAACAAATCTCAGCCAAGGCTATCTTGCAGGTCCGGTACATGGGTAATACAAAATAATCAGCCACTCCGGGCGTCAGGTTGGTGTAGTTGGTGGCGCGTTCGCCTATCACCCGGAGACTCTGGGTTCGATACCCAGTTGGCCCGTTTTCCAATCGGAGTGGGCGTTCAAAATAGGCACAATCGAGAAGAACTTGCAGGCAATGGCAGACGGGTAACAAAATATTGACATCGGTTACTGAGGCATAAGCAGACCATAAATACGAACGAAACAGGAGGAAATCGGGCAGCAAGGAAACGAGACAGTGTCATAAAAAACAAGTGTAAGTCATGTTACTCATGAGTAGTCAGAAAACGAGGAAAGTTATCCTTGTTCACCGTTGATTCACGGGGGAGTCAACACTCCCCAAGCCACAATTTTGCGCGGGGATTGAATCAGCAGACTGATCAGCTTCTCTGTCTTGACGACGGCTGGCTTTCTGTATGGAGAACACCAAGTCGCATTCGTGCTGAAAACATTGATGCCACGCCCTTTTTTAACTAACAGAGGCCTGAGGCAATCCACTGCGTTGAATGCGAATGGTTTCCGACTGCATTTGGTTCGTTCAGTTCGTGTGAAGGCCAGCAATTGGTAGCGCACTGACGGAAACATCGATGGCAGCGACATTAGGACGAAAAGACGCATCCGACGGCGGTTCCCCCCGCACAACCCAGCATCTGCTACGCACGGCTGCCGGCACATTCCCATAGCCCACATGATCTTAGCTTTCTTGGTTATGTTTTATGATAAGTGCGGTGAAACGCCACTTTGGTAGTAGAGTCGGGTGGATGAATCCCATGGGGTAGTGTGGAGAGGCTATAGGTGACAGCATTCTTTGCTTCGTGGGAGTTTCGAGCTGGATATCTACTCGAAACAGGAATTCTTCACTCGACATGCCCCACTGAACCCCGAGTGCCTGACACCACGAAGGCGGTTGTAGATCTACACGATCTGCACGATCCTCGAAAGGGATTTTAGCCAAAAGTTAGGTTCCTTGGACGACCATTCCGTCAGCCGAAATCCGCGGGCTTCCAGGGCTACCTTCAGAATAAAGGCAATGGTCGCAAGACGTTCTGGAGA
>NW_008752047.1:432769-441223 GCF_000715545.1 Opisthorchis viverrini | reverse complement strand
TCCCCGTTTAAGTCACAACTTCGAAAACTTGTAGTTTCGGCGAAAATAATTCGGGCGTACTTATAATCAATGGCCTACAAATAGGGCTCTAATAATCCAATCTTACGGTTGTAGTAACCTTTTTTATCCCGTTCCAAATCACGGTGCCTCTTAATGTGCCATAATAAGCGGAGCTACAAGCCAAGCGACGAAACAAAAGTAGGACTAACGTCAATAAGACACAACAGTTGGGTTGGTGGGGCATGTAATGACACGGAGAGGAAGGGCACTACATCGTTGTTGAAGTATCCATCTAGTTCTGTGATTGTGTAAATAGGGTTTCGAACACTATGTTTGACCGCTTCAGTAACGATCTGTTGGGTCGCTCCTGTTTTTTGTGTTGGGCAAAGAGCTTTCCAGATGCTCTATCGTTTCCAGGGTCTCTTGACTCCAATAATTTTCCGGGTTGGCACACATGCTACGTTGAAGCTAGACTCTAACAGACCCAACCAATTCACGCTTACTTCATCACGCATAAAGAAGCTGCAATTGCTTTGAAATCCAGCAGTTTCTTACGCTCAGACACACTGCAGTACTGTGTGCTTAACAGACAAGACGAAGTGACCTGGTCTGTCTTTCCGCAAAATGCGCAAATCTTTCGTCAGTCTTCCAGGTCTCGTATCTCTGCCAAGATAGGCTAATATGTCTCCTACGTTCATCGGTCGGCACGACGATGTGGTTGGGCCCCACATAACTGTGGAACAGCTTTGTGGTAGAGAAGTGTATGTTGAATCACCCAAGGTAATCTGAGTCCACAAAACTGGGGTTCATTGGACATCGAGAGGATTTCAATATCCCAGATGCCAGGACAAGTTGAAAGGGGCCCGAGTAGTGCATCAATAACGATATAAAAGACGATTATTTCGACGGCAGTGTTACTGGCAAGGAGTGGTCCCTAGTATAGAATGGAAGACATAATTGAAAGGCGAACGCTTTAGTGACGATGGAACATTAGCTGAAAATCAGTGAAAACTAGTGGTTAATGATATATGAAAAGTTGGCCTCATGGTAATGGCGGGAAGGAAGCCCAGGGGGTGCAGCCAGCCGAAAGATGGCGGACTCCATACAACGAGTAATCACATCCAAATACAGTCTGCGGCAGTCACACAGTATTCCATGACAGGAGTGCGAAGATATTGGAGTTCTTACCCCTGGTATATAGGTTAGACTTTTGAATCAAAGCTAAAGGGGAAGTCTGGCAGTGTGAGTTGGACGTATAGAAAGATAACGGTGCGGAAATCAGTGCGTTCGGGATGTGAGGGGCTGTCTTTCCGTCGGCAGCGCGACGCGGCAGTTCGTGCCACGTGACAGGTCAGATTGCGCGGTTCCGTCCTTTTAAAACAAATCTCAGCCAAGGCTATCTTGCAGGTCCGGTACATGGGTAATACAAAATAATCAGCCACTCCGGGCGTCAGGTTGGTGTAGTTGGTGGCGCGTTCGCCTATCACCCGGAGACTCTGGGTTCGATACCCAGTTAGCCCGTTTTCCAATCGGAGTGAGCGTTCAAAATAGGCACAATCGAGACGAACTTGCAGGCAATGGCAGACGGGTAACAAAATATTGACATCGGTTACTGAGGCATAAGCAGACCATAAATACGAACGAAACAGGAGGAAATCGGGCAGCAAGGAAACGAGACAGTGTCATAAAAAACAAGTGTAAGTCATGTTACTCATGAGTAGTCAGAAAACGAGGAAAGTTATCCTTGTTCACCGTTGATTCACGGGGGAGTCAACACTCCCCAAGCCACAATTTTGCGCGGGGATTGAATCAGCAGACTGATCAGCTTCTCTGTCTTGACGACGGCTGGCTTTCTGTATGGAGAACACCAAGTCGCATTCGTGCTGAAAACATTGATGCCACGCCCTTTTTTAACTAACAGAGGCCTGAGGCAATCCACTGCGTTGAATGCGAATGGTTTCCGACTGCATTTGGTTCGTTCAGTTCGTGTGAAGGCCAGCAATTGGTAGCGCACTGGCGGAAACATCGATGGCAGCGACATTAGGACGAAAAGACGCATCCGACGGCGGTTCCCCCCGCACAACCCAGCATCTGCTACGCACGGCTGCCGGCACATTCCCATAGCCCACATGATCTTAGCTTTCTTGGTTATGTTTTATGATAAGTGCGGTGAAACGCCACTTTGGTAGTAGAGTCGGGTGGATGAATCCCATGGGGTAGTGTGGAGAGGCTATAGGTGACAGCATTCTTTGCTTCGTGGGAGTTTCGAGCTGGATATCTACTCGAAACAGGAATTCTTCACTCGACATGCCCCACTGAACCCCGAGTGCCTGACACCACGAAGGCGGTTGTAGATCTACACGATCTGCACGATCCTCGAAAGGGATTTTAGCCAAAAGTTAGGTTCCTTGGACGACCATTCCGTCAGCCGAAATCCGCGGGCTTCCAGGGCTACCTTCAGAATAAAGGCAATGGTCGCAAGACGTTCTGGAGAAGCAGCATTAAACAGCAAAGTGTCCACATAAATGTCCGTTCGGCTGCTAACGAATCGACGTGACACGACATACTAGCATAGCTCCTCGTGGTATCCTTCAGGGCGAAACTGGCTCAGAAGGGAGACGAAGTTGCGCTAAAGGAGTGTTCAGTCATGCGGTAAGTCTTCGGGAGCTGCTTAACATAGCCGTGCTTCCAACATAGGAAACGTAACACGTCTCTGTCGGATTCGGGTACCTTCATTTGATGAACCATTGAGGCAAGATCTGCCGTAACCACGTTCCTATGCTGGCGGAAACGAAGAGGGACTGGGAGTGGACTATTCACGATGTCTGAATCATTGAGCAGCTGCGTCTTCAGTGAGTTTCCTTGTACTTGACATGCACGATCGGAGACATCTCTCACCTCTCTCGGCCCGTGAGAGTGGACCACCGTATGACGTGACAAGTGCCGAACTCGTCCAGTGCGTTCAGTCTTGGGATGGTGACTGACAGGTTCACCATATCCGTTGACCAGGTATTCATTAATGGCTGTCATTTTGAGATCGTGATGTCCGTCCCTGGTGAATCTCATACCAAGGAGTTTGAGTCTTTGGCGAGCAACGAGATAATTTGACGGTAAGCTCGAACGACCCGCCTTCCAAGGCAAGGCAATTTCATAACGTCCATCCGTCATTCTCAGCGAAGGCTCCACAGTAGATAGTGCTTGTTCCTCAGGCTGCGATGAGGGGCGCTCGTATAATAGTGGGTTTCTAAACTCGATGTAGGTCGTGGGTTCTAACTCTGAATCCGGACGGTCTTCAAAAGTGGCAGCTGAGCCGGTTGATTTGAGCCAAAACTGTCGTTTGTATCATTTACTGGCCCAAAAAGGACCCGTCCGAGTGGCGTCCGATTAGCATAAGGCTCGTGTGGCCTCGCCGTTCTGGTTTCCAGCACCCAATGTGCCATCGGTACGTCCATCCCGATCAATAGGGATTCACGGATTCACGGATTCACGGATTGATACACGGTCGGTTTTGTTCTTGTCGGTGGCTGTCTGTCGTTCACCTGAAAGACACGAGTGAAAAAAGGGTGTACCACCGCTCTTTATGTTCTCAGCGCGGAGTAGTATGCTTGCCAGCGCAAGGATTCGCATAAATAAGTGTTGATATTGCTTTAAACTGGGTTTTAGAAAGAGCGTGGACAACCGCCAGAGGAAGGCCATTCCACGCAGCTACTACCCGGAATGAGAAAAAACTTGTGCGCTCTGAGCTTGAAAATTTTCGTACCATGTCCCCGCCGGGTGTTTGCTGGGTCAACGGTGAAAACCCTGTTTGCCAAGCTTTGTTCAAACAGGGCGTAAGTAAGAACTAGGTCCCCTTGGAGGCGGCGCTACTCCAGAGGAAAGAGATCAAGTATCGCGAGACATGTTTCGTAGTCCACGGATTTGAGGCCGGCAACCATTCTCGAAGCGGCCCGCTGGACACGCTGAATGAGGGTGAGGTATTTCGTGTGTCCTGGGTAGACCACTTAGTTGGCGTACTCCAGGGGCGGTCTGACTTAGGCTCCTTAGAGTATTTGGATACGCACGCACTTTTCATCATTCGGAGGAAGGTGTCAGTCAAACGATTACTGCCTGATAGCGTCCACATCCATTTGGAGGCATATTGTTTGGCTTCTGGCACTCTCGAACTGGATTCCTTTCAAGTGGTCCCACTTAGACCACTGCTCTCCCGTTGGTAAGGCTTGAGTAACCGACGGGAGCTGACGAACGGTCCATGCCTTGATAGATTGCGGCGTCTCAGTCGGTGGCGATGTTTATATATCAAAGCTGGCACGAGTAGTCGACACTTCATTCTGACCATTGAGATTGGCAACGCTTATGTTTGTACTGTCAATCAAGAAGTGCGTTGACTCTGTAAACTCCATGGGAACCGCGAAGGGTTACAGGCAATACGCCGAGCGCCATGGTTTAATGGTTACACGACCCGCTGGCATAGTTGACGCCGAGATCTGAGCGGCATTCTTCCTGGCATGTTGGCCCCACTGACTTAGCAGAAGGCCGAGTGGGCGGATGGAGCAATGGGTGGTGTAGCCCTTAGCAGCCATTAAGTCCGCAAAATCGCCTCGAACGGCACTGTTTCGCGTTATGTTTCGGCTTCAGGCAAAGTTCACAAAGTACAGCTGAGCGGACGAACGTCGCACGGGAATCAGCGGCTAAGCGAATGAGCTGCGAGCATTGATCGAGACAGTGCATTTTGCCACAGTGCACACACGGACGGGACATCGTCGGGCTATGTTCCCCATTTCTAGGCTTATTAGCCTAACTCCGCTTCAATGGCACCTGTGAGTCGGTTAACTGTACACAATGATTGTGGGATTCCTGTTACCGCTTATATGCTCTGCTAAACCCTCCACTTCACCATCCTCACTTGCGTTTTTTGTGGACCTGGCCATGAGTCCAACAGTCCAGATCTGCTGCTCCACCAGACGAAATAGTCTGGTTCCTCATTTTTAGCCGTTTGCACTTGTCTTGTCATATGCAGGGCAGAAGGCCTCTTGTTTTGTCCTCCCTCGCTTTGTTTTATTGCCCGCCACCTGAAAATCCTAACAGTCCGATGTTGCTCGATCTTACCCCCGAAAAACTCTCGGTAACTTTGTTGCACTTCTTGTGCCGGTTTAGTGGTGACCACGCCTGCATCGGATAATGTTCAACGCCTATTACGCTGTCCCTTCTCCTAAACCCCCATTACACACAATCCCTGTCAGTCATGCTTTTATTCTAACCGTAACATTATGATCATACCTAACGGTATGCCGACCACATTATTACTATGAATCAAGAGGACGCGATCCAAGAATAACAGCGCGGATGAAATATGAACACCTACCAGATGGACAATGCCTTCGCCCATGTAAATGGCCACACCTTGTTTCCACCTATTGGACCAGCCAAACAATAGATGGGCGTCAGCGGATAGACTCAGAAGAGGAGATAACAGTTACCCACGGGCGGGATCGCCGTCTTGAGAGACACCAAGTCTACCTCATCAGGAGCCACGGGGAAAGTCTCTAGGCTCCCCAAAATGAAATATTCTTTTCTCAGAACGACAGTGAAATACGTTTCGATGGGTTGAACTTTGCGCTCCGTAAAGATGGCCTAGATGGGTAGCTAACGGCTCCATTTCAAACGATTTGAAGCGAAAACAGATAGAAGAGATTCGTTGGTTATCCTATCCTTTAGAAAGGAGCAAAGGTTTTGTGAGATAATCGTCGTGAATTCCAACTGACGGCCACAACATCCTAAATCCTCTGGCGTTAGGTCGTTCCGGTTGATCGACTGTCGGGTGAGAAGTTCGTAAGAATCCGTTTGTTTTCACTTTTGCTAAAGACGCAAGGCCCGCACTTCTGTTTCAAGTTGGTGGCTGCTAAAAAGAGCTAATCTTCCCCACGACCTACACATTACTACTTGTGGATAGCCAGGAGTTTCACTGGTGCCGATGATCAAATGCGTCATGTGCCTAAGCTCTTTAAGCACACGCAGGTGGGCCAGATGAACAAGGTGCCTAACTCGGACGTGAATGGCGGCAATACTGGGCAGCTCGCCAGTCCAGCACCGGAAGGAGCTCTGGCTGATCGAAAGTGTCAACCAACGGTAAAACAATTTCCAGTGCTTACTGAATTCTTTTGTCTGACGCCACTTCCAGATGGCACCCCAATTTCCACAGCGTTTTTGTCGCATACAGGCTACAGAGCACATAAGTACGACTTTACTCAGTTGTTTGTTTCAAGGTCACTAAACAAGTCCAGTCCGCACGCTACTGCCGGCGTTACAGCTGAGCGGTTTGCTGTGTTCTCAAAATGTAACTTTAATTTTACATAGTTGCGAACGCGTTTCTCGCGGACGTGGATGTTTGTATAACCTTTGCAATTATTCAAATCATCCGACGGGACCAGAACGATTAACCAGATTGGTTCACAGAACGTTGGCAAGACACCGTTGTCTGAGACTCTCCAGTTAGCACGCGTCCGTTCCTGGGCGCAGAACCTGTGCGGAATCTGTGCAGAACTTCTGCACTAATTTTCGGCTTTTAGGCCTCGAGAGCTTGAGTCGTTTAATAGACATCAAAGCTTCTTTATTTGTCTCACAATAATAAAAAACCACAATGCCTTGCATTTTCGTGTGCCTAGGAAATGCAAACGGTCAACCGATTCAAGCGGTTTTGTTTAACTGTGCGGCGCCATTGCTCGCGAGAAGCTCTGCCTTCTGCTTGTCCTCACGTGCGACTAAGAGTGAGTTTTGTTGTGCTTTCATATGTTTTATTCCTGGTGTGTTTACGTGAACGAAACCGTAAAGAATATTTTTCATTTCAAGTAACCGTCAATGCGCCCGATATTTGTTCGTGTTGCTCGTAAAGGCTGTTCAAAAACAACGCTATATAGGAAAGTACGACAGTCGGTTGCGGCAAGTGGCTGTTTTCGTTGCCCGACTGATGAATGCGTCCATAATGCCTTTAGTCGACTATCTGAGGGTAAGATTCATGATTGATCAACTGATAGGCTGTAGGTATGCCGAATCTGACCGTTCCAGGTGATAAACTAGGCTGCGATGTACCACGTTGTTCGCCGGCGATCCCCCGATCCCTGTTACCAAGACGTTGGAACCAGAAAGACATTCACCACTGCGGTACCCAGAGAACCTTTCGGTTCCTGCTTTTTGCCATAAGGTAGCCCACTGCAAGTCGTTGAAGGGATCAGTCCGTATGTTCTGCTTGCACTTATATTGCTTTTCATCAGTATCCTTTTTAAACCATTCACAACCAGGTAGAAATATTTAAACGGCTGTTCGTCGGATGGCGCGATGGCTGAACTTATCTTTATCCGGTTTAGCCGTTGTGTTGGACAAACTCAGATACTTTTTTCCGTCTCTTCCGAAGGATCCACGAACCGTAATGAAAACCCCTCGTCGTTGCTGCGTGCGACGGAAGGTCGGTGGGATGTACATCCACCTTGGGTTCAAAGCAGGTTTGCTGCAACAGCTCTGTGAGATTCAGACTACGGTTACAAATATCGAAATTCAAATGAACGTTGACGGTATTCGGGCCTATAACAACTCGCGTACTCGAGTTTGCCCTATACTCTCCCGGATAATTTCACCCTTTCTCGGTCAGCCTTTCGTCGTTGGAATATACTGTGGTAAGCAAAACCCAGTATGCTCATCACTCACGCCGTCCGTCTTCAGTGCATTATTTGTGGTAGTCCTGCTAGGGCCTTTCTGAAGCAAGTGAAGGGACATAAAGGATATTATGGCAGTGATTATTTTACACCAAAGGCTGTGCACATTGGCACACATATGACTTTTCCCTCGTTGACAGCTCCCTTGCGTCGTGACTATGATTTCCGGACCAGAAAGCAAGAGAAGCACCATATAGGTCCAAGTCCGATGGAGGAGTTGAATTTTCCCATGATTGACGGTTTCCCACCAGATTACATGCATAGTGTGTGTCTTGGTTTAGTGCGAAAATTTCTCATCTTACTCAGAGCTATGCCAATTGAACACAGGGCCAGGTTTGCTCTGGAGTCCTGGAATCTGCTGAATGATAACATTGAGCAAAAGAGTTTGGCTCTGAGTATTGATTTTCCCCAAAAATGTAGAGGTGTCGTAGACCTAGATCGGTGGAAGGCATCTGAGCTACGACAGATTTTCTGTACATAAGACCCGTTGTTCTACGAGATATCTTACATCCTGACGTTTACGAATGTTTCAGGTATTTTCCGTAACCACTTTCATGGGCTGGACAATTTGCGAACATATGGTCCGTAGTTGTTTTCAATCAATTGGAAAAAGTTTGGAACCGATTGTCAAGTCTTCGTTTCAGAAGAGCTTGGTAAACAATCGGTAGTTTTTATTTGGGCAACGTTTCGCTTTTGACACAAAAGCTTCATCAGGCCAAGTGAACAGGTCAACAAATTGGCCAGGTTA
>NW_008752047.1:421328-427836 GCF_000715545.1 Opisthorchis viverrini | reverse complement strand
CAAACTAATTTGGTTTTTCGAGAGACTCACCTGGAACCCAGCTGAATCTCTCGTTTGTGATGTTTCCAGGCCACTGAATATGCTGCATCAGGCCGTCTCATGTTTCAATCGCTATGATATTCGACATATCGCGATACATGTATATTCGTAATCCACTACTCATAAGGTTGCTGAATATTCGTCGACAGCCTACGACCGGTTTCGCCCTTCTTGGGGCTCTTGTTGGTGCAGCGCATTCAGTGGCCTGGAAACATCACAAACGAGAGATTCAGCTGGGTTCCAGGTGAGTCTCTCGAAAAACCAAATTAGTTTGCAAATGAGTGTATTCAGCAGTCTTTCACTCTAGACCAACACTAAACGTTAGTCCGTATGTCACAGACAGTCACCGGCACGCAGCAAACAACTGAACTTACTGGAATGGGCTTGCGCAAGCCTCGGTCAACTGGGCTCTCCGTAGGATCCCTATCACCCAAAGTATCAACCGTGCCATGTATAAGTTTTACTTTAACTTACGTACCGGTTATATTACTCCCCAAACCTCATGAACGTCCATGGCGTTGTCACTTCAATGTGGGAACAAAAATGACGTCAATGGAGTGAGGAAGTTGATCGGAATAGTGATTCAACCCTTAGCAATTCATTGTAGATAAAGCGAATATCTGTTCCAAAAATTTCCTTAAAACAGAGAAGAAGGAAAAAACATACAGACATTAACATATCCCTGCAAATCATGTGAAGATGTGACATGCATCATCATGCGTATTTACTTCTTTCCTAGCAACGTGACCTTTGGAGGGAAACATTCATTTGTCAAAACCAAACAGTTTGTTTCACGCAACGCACAAAGGATTAGAATACGTGTAGTGACCACGTGCACAATTTGTGACACTTTTGCAAGCTCCGAACTTTGTTCTTATGTTAAATACATGTTTGAAATGAACGCACTATTTGAAATTGACTGTGTTATCCGGTATTTGCCGAAAATGTATTATTTATTCACTTGTTTACCTGAAAACTGGTTACCTCTCAGGAGTACAGCATAAAATCGGCCTTCCACCAATGCGGTAGAAGATCCAAACTAGGAAAATCGGCCACTAGTTTTCACCCAGACGACGGGATAACCAACATTGGGTGCTACAAGTCGTACCAAGATGAGATGACCGCTTGAGTCAGCTGCTTCATTAGCGGAATTCTAGGTTAAACCGGCATATTCTCTCTTGGTATTCTCCTTGGTATCGTAATCTGAAAGTTCCGCACTCCCAACGTCGCCTGCCATTGATATCACAAACGATTTTTGGTACGCATTGATACTACTCCACTGGTTCTTCCTGCCAGTCTGTGTCTGTGTAAGATGCCAAAACGTTCATAGCTAAACTGAGCGTTTCCTCTTCTGTAGGGAATACCACGTCCAAGAGAAAAGGGACTGTAGGATGGTTAGCGTTACGAATCGAACAAACTTATCTTATATACCCTTCAAATGTGCCATGATCGCTGGTCGTTTAGCTTTTCTACTCTAGATACCGCTCCATTACTACTGTAAACAATACTGGAATAGCTGCGTCAAACTTAACACCGCATAAAAATTTAAATCGTAGAGTGATCTGTAAACATAAAAGTGGGCCGAGTGCAAGTTTTCCTATCTTAATGCAGTAAACGAATTGATCTTCTACTCACTCAGAAAAGCGGCAAGTCACACGCATCTGATGTGGATAGCGTCATTTTTCTTCGCATGACCTGGAATTATGGAATTATGGAAAACGAATATATTTGTATCAATATTCTCGTGAGATTCATTCGTTTGCCTAGCAATTTATTTTCGCCGAAAGTCTCATCTGGAACCCGGCCGACTCGCTCATTCATGATGTGTTTAAGCTGAGTTCCAGACGATTGTTCCGTTGAAAACAAATTGACACACAAACTCCTGTATTTTGCTAATTCCGCTAATTTAGATAGGACATAAGGTTGGCCGAAACTTGGGAACTGCGCCTAGCTGATGGGGCCAAAAAAGTAAAACGTAGCGTGGGTTGTCGAAGAGCTTTCGGCAACCTCGTGAGTAGCATGCTGTCTGTCAAAAACCTAGACTTCTCAATCCTCTGGTGAACGAGAAGTCAAGGACAAACGTGTACACTTTGTCTGAACCACCATTTTTGTGGAGTTCATTTGGGATGAAAGTCGTTAATGATTCTGGGAACGAAAGGATCTTAAACACTGCTTGCATCCCTCCACTTTTCACTCCGGCGGGGTACCTGAGAGAGCCAAAACAGAAATCGAAATGGAAGTTGATGTTACCTGAAAGCCCTTGGTAAGGCTATATCGCGACAAGATGCTTGCACACATGTCGCAATCGCCTGAATCTTCAACCTTTCTTCTAAATGTAACCCTAAGAATGGGCACTGGTGTTGTTTCTAAAGACGAGAAAGGCGTTTTCAAACCGATCGCAGCAGTGCATCTAAGCGCAGTCAATGTCATTAATGTCAAATCCAAGTTTTATGGTGTCCTATTTATTTGGGGGCAGTGCAGTTTACGAGAATTTTCAGCCATTAAGTATTCCGGATATGGGAGCGCAGTTTGTTCCATAGTTTGGAAAACAGGCAGTGGGAAAGGATTTGTCTAAAAACAGTCCGGCATGTCAACAATGGGGGCAAAAATACAGAGTTGCTCATATTTCAGGGAGCACAGCAAGAACAATCGGATGGGCAGTCAGCTATGTAAGCCTGTCAGTAGATAAGACGATGCAGAAGGCTCAGGTTTAACCTAATGCGCTTCAGCCATAAAGGATCTAGCTGAGTTGACAAACAGCAAATTCAGGGCTAGATACGGGAATGGGTCCTGCAAGCTGCTTAAACGTGGCAACTAAGTATGATTGATTGCCGAGGGTCCACGAATGGAACCGGAGAGCTTGTGGGCTTTAGCCTCCGTATTCCACGCGTGTTGGGAAAAACCAAACGCACAGGTATACCTAAGGCCTGGTTCTCCCCACTCGACAAGCGTAAGAATCGAAAGTCCATTAAGAATAAGCATCCTTGGAGGAATTTGGAATCGATTCAACAGGACCTGAAGCTTTGGAACGGCGAAAGGAAGACAAGAGTTAGAGGGCCATGGGAATAAGGCATTCAGATCAGACTAAACGTTGGCGAGTGTGGAAACAGTCACTGGCTTTGAAAGTGCAAGCTATCTTAATATCATCAGCAAACAGAAAAGGAGATCCACGGCTGATCGAATAATGCATATTAAGAACAGTAGGGGGCCAAGCACGCTACTCGGAATAACTCCGATGACCATGGGAAGAGTTGATGAGGAAAAATCCCTGATCTTGGTGACCTGGCTTCGTCCAGTGAAATACGAAGTGAACAAACGCAGTATCGGGCGGCCAATCTCCATAGATCGTAACGTGTTGAGGGTCGCACCGCGGTGGACTTGGTCAGACGCCATGTCAATATCGAGACAAATAAGAATAAGACACACTCCGGCATCGTAAGCAAACAAAATGTGATTAAGTCAACCAACCTGGCACCTGACCACAGCACCATAAACCCATACTGCTGATTGTTAGGTGTCTTGATGGTGAGCAGTTGGCGGAGACTTTGATAAGGCGCTCTAGGGTACGGGAGAGCAATCAAGTATGATGGATGCCGAGATAGCTACCTGGAACAGCTCGCGGACCTGACTGAGACAGTGATGGAGTGCTTCCGCTGACTTAAAATTGTGCCAGTAATAAGGCAGATATTGGAGAGATTAAGGATGCGAATGGGGGTGTCCGAAACACCAGCTTTTAGTTCAGCCCGAGGTTGTGAAATTCACTGCCTGAGAACTTTTTGAAAATTTGCATGGGAGTCGCCCCAATTAATTTGATTGGGTCGATTGTCCCTCTCCAAAAATAGACTATTTAGATAAGTATCGACTTAACCTTTGACCTTCATGATTAATCAAATCGTCCAAGAGCAATTCAGGAGCAACAACTTAGCAACCCCCACGAGCAAGATTGTTCACATTTTTTGATGCCCCTGAATTTCCCGAACTTGTCCTTTAGAGCTTTAATGCGGGCCAGGATCCTATCAAGCAATTTCAGATGTCCAGTTGAATTCCAGCGCAGCAAAACATCTATTGTAATGCGCTGATCCCCCATATATGTATTCCATTGGGTTACTATGGAGTTACAAGACGTTAGAACTGGGATGACTTAACCCCAGGTGAGACCAAGGAAATGATTAAGTTATCACTTGGATGGGGGCCATAGATAACAGTTTTCTTGGACCGCACGCTCTTATAGTACAAAAATCGCTTCTTTAATGAAGACGGTCTTTGAGCATGACGGATTTATGCAAAAGTCGTGACTAAGTGGATGATTTTACGTCCGAGAAGGCGAATACAATGGGGTATAAGAAAATTAGGCGATGTCGGTTAGCAAGCGATTGTTAACCACGACAAAATTCAACGGGAAATAAAGCCCTCTTCAAATGTTTGGGTACCTTGATGAATTTTGATATCTCCTGGTCCGTAAAACCTGAAACTAATCTGCCTATATGCCAGATAGTGATTCTTTGTACGTTTGACTTCTGTAAAACTGGCTTGAGACAAGGTCAGGCATTGAGATTTGAACGCCAATAGTAATACCCGAAATGCTAGAAAAACAGCACCAGCGACATTTTCGTATTTACCAAGAGGCTTAGTAACATTGTAATGGATGGTCGACCGCTTGATTTGCCGGGACGAAGCTTCAGATTTCTTTAATCTCCACCCGTGTATTATAACACACGTAAATAACTGTGACCGATGATCAGTGACGAGCCTGAGGCAGTTCACGAGGTGGTTTTACCCCTTCCTTACAGTTAATACTTTCAATCGATCTACAGTGCTTTAAATTTTTGGAAGCCATGCTATAGTTACTCCGCGGCAAGACTTCAGCGATGAATTCATCCTGAATAACCTTGGGCGCACACAAAAATTTATGTGAGATCATAGTTGAAACAGAGGACGCCTTCGCATTTAAAGCAAATCAGATATTACTACCGATCTCCGGCCTATACAAAAGAGGTTCTTGTCCTTGTCATTGTGGACGAAGCGAGGGGCGGGGAATCTACCCCAGCTAGCAGACTAGGTTCATATTTTATGATGGCCATGTGTTGTCTCAATGTTTGGGAGGGCCTTGCAGCCGGTACGATGGATCCTTAATGGTGTTGTCATTCAACCATTACACTTGATTTGAACAGACTTTCCGTTGAGGGGCGTCCTATGCACGAAGAAAAAGGGCAACGCGGTGCTCTGCTGAGAGACAAAAACTGCTATTTGATGTATGGCAACATGTCACGGCTGAATTTTGAAGGAGATGATCACACAATATATCTTTGTCTGCCGGATCACATGCAGATGTACGTTTTTGAGAATGTTACTGTTTGAGTTTGGCTTACTTGGGCAGATAGCGTGTTGTCGGTTCTTGGTTAACTCAGCTAGTTTGGCCAGTTGTTGGTGCTGGAACCAGGTGATGGTCAGCTCTACAGCTCTAAATGCATATCCCACAGACATCTTAAGCCATAGCGCTACGCACGACGTCCACCGCCTTGGGTGAATGCTTTCAGATAGCGTGGCTTTGATTATGTAGAAACAAGCTATACTTCTTCGTAATCGTTGATATTCGGCTCAAACGACTGTTCACGTATGGTTCCACCGAAAGTGAGAATTTCACGTCTTTGCGTGGACGTTTCGGTTAGTTGAAGGATATGATGGGTTCACAGGACGCCAATAAAATATTTGTGCTGGAGTAGGTGGCGTTAAGTTGCTGCCTTTCAAGGCCATTAGGCCGCGACACAATGCCATGCTTTTTAACGCAAGCCTAACCCGTCTGGAAATAACTGCTTTCCACAACCGGGGTGGTATTTTTTGCGTAGCCGACAGGAATTCCGCTGCGCAGCCTGTTTCGAAAACGTAGCCACAGTTCGGAAATGCCGTAGTTTTGTCTCATATCTAAACGTCGACTTTACTTCACATGCAACTGAGAGGTTCACGTGCAGCGCGGATTTGTTCTGTTTGAAAACGGGACCCAGAGGCCTTGGAGATGTCAGCTGCCTGGCATAGCAATCACAAGATGGCTTCCTCTGACGTACATATATATATATACCTCCAGGGCCCCTTTCAGGGTCACTCACCTGACTGTAGTGATAAATTGAGGCGGTAGTCGATCTCGCTTGTCGACATGACCCCAAGCAACATCTTTTTTGAGAGCACAGTCTAAAGCGTTAGGCACACCTAGAAGGCTCACCAGTAGCAGGCAGACCAAATGCAGCAAACTCTAAAGTTCCCCATTACATAGTTTGTTGTATGACCCCCTGTTGAAAATTGGTGTTTATAGAATATAATACAGAAATCACTGGTCTCTATAAGCAGCTGCAAAACAATGAAGTGAAATGATAACTTGCGTAATACTTTCAAGGGAGCCACTGTTTAATCTGCTTCGCTAACGGGACGGACTGAACAAAAAGTACCGAACCGTTCACTAAATAATAATAATAAT
>NW_008752047.1:410370-414174 GCF_000715545.1 Opisthorchis viverrini | reverse complement strand
ATGCATGTCACATCTTCACATGATTTGCAGGGATATGTTAATGTCTGTATGTTTTTTCCTTCTTCTCTGTTTTAAGGAAATTTTTGGAACAGATATTCGCTTTATCTACAATGAATTGCTAAGGGTTGAATCACTATTCCGATCAACTTCCTCACTCCATTGACGTCATTTTTGTTCCCACATTGAAGTGACAACGCCATGGACGTTCATGAGGTTTGGGGAGTAAAATAACCGGTACGTAAGTTAAAGTAAAACTTATACATGGCACGGTTGATACTTTGGGTGATAGGGATCCTACGAAGAGCCCAGTTGACCGAGGCTTGCGCAAGCCCATTCCAGTAAGTTCAGTTGTTTGCTGCGTGCCGGTGACTGTCTGTGACATACGGACTAACGTTTAGTGTTGGTCTAGAGTGAAAGACTGCTGAATACACTCATTTGCAAACTAATTTGGTTTTTCGAGAGACTCACCTGGAACCCAGCTGAATCTCTCGTTTGTGATGTTTCCAGGCCACTGAATGCGCTGCACCAACAAGAGCCCCAAGAAGGGCGAAACCGGTCGTAGGCTGTCGACGAATATTCAGCAACCTTATGAGTAGTGGATTACGAATATACATGTATCGCGATATGTCGAATATCATAGCGATTGAAACATGAGACGGCCTGATGCAGCATATTCAGTGGCCTGGAAACATCACAAACGAGAGATTTCGCTGGGTTCTGGGTGTATATCTTGCAAAAACAACAGATTGGTTTGCAACTGAGTTTATATTTGCTAAGTTCGTGCAATTTTGTTTCAAGTAGAACATGAGGTTGACAGAAAACCCGTGGATTGTGCCTACCTGATGAGCCCAAAAAAGAGCGAAATCGGTCATGTGCTATCACTAAAAGACTACTGCTTTACTAGGTTTGTTTGTTTACCTAAAACGATCTGAGAACCATCGTACAAGTGAAATCTATCACACAGAACGTCAAACAATTAGCAGTTAAGCACATTTTTTGAGATGCAGGTTTTCTCATCCAATATCGGAAATTAGGAATGCACGTCTTCATCTATTGAAAGGTGAGTTTTACCGTCTGAGTGCAGCGCGGTGTTTACTTTTTCCTATGACGTCTGCCTTACCGGCACAACAAGAGTAAAGCTAGTAATTGTTCTCAAAAGCTAATTTGGCGCAGCAGATGGGAGTGAAGAATTTCTGACCATTTAACAAAATAACTCTGGTCCAAAATTACTCGTCGCTGCTTGGCACTGCTTCCATCCGTGAAACGTTCGTTTTTCCAGCAGGATTAACTCCAGCATACTTGAAGTCAGATTATTTCAATGTGGGCAACGTTATCAGGAACAATCTAATTCAATTTCATTTAAGGCAAAAACATTATTTTTTGACAAGCTTCCATGGTGCCAAAGGGTAAGTATGTGTAACCAAAAACTGGAAGCTGAACGTGGATAGTTGAAGATTCATAAAATTTGATCAACTTCGTAGAGGAAATTTTGACGAATTATCTGTTCAGATAATTGGTTACTCAAATGTTGAGCGTGACCTGAATTCATAATCTGCGTTGAAAATGGTCCAGCTTTTGAAGATGCCCAATGTCGGAGACATGCAACTGATAGTCTATAATTTTCCTCCATAAGTTACATGCATAAAACATATTCTTATTTGGTATTTCACACCCTCTTCCCAGCACATTACGAGAATAAACTAAACGAATGTCTACGGTGGAGATCGAATTACTGGCGAACCAGGCGCTTGAAAAAACATCGGTCGCATGAGTCGGCTTATATATTTATTTCGCACATCATTTCCTGTCTTTTCACAGCCCAATGGAAGCATATTGACCTGATCCTCGATGTCTACTATATGGACTGATAGTCTTTTCCTCCATAAGTTTCATGCATAAAACATATTCTTATTTGGTATTTCACACCCTCTTCCCAGCACATTACGAGAATAAACTAAACGAATGTCTACGGTGGAGATCGAATTACTGGCGAACCAGGCGCTTGAAAAAACATCGGTCGCATGAGTCGGCTTATATATTTATTTCGCACATCATTTCCTGTCTTTTCACAGCCCAATGGAAGCATATTGACCTGACCCTCGATGTCTACTATATGGAGCGAATCGCGTATCCTCTATCTGTAAGAGCCTGTTCGTTGGTAATTCCGTTTTACATGCGATCAATCTTCTCCAGCAGTTCCGTTTGGGTGACCCTGATGTTTTTTTACGAAGGGTTAGATGATGTGGCTAGATTTAGTTACGGCGCAGCAAAAAGTTCTTCGGCACGTCATTTATCCTTCTGACGATAGTGACTATGCCGTACCACATTAATTGAATCAACTGTTTATTAGATTCGAAAAATCCTCGCCATGGGAAACACAAAAAATCGAGTGCCTTTAAAAAAACCTGTCAACCGCACAAAATTTAAATCTTTAGTCAATTCACTGGTGTGTGATAGTAGAAAATTTATTAGACTCTCCACCTGAGGTCATATTTTTAAACGTTATCCGGACCAAACCTTGCAAGTCAGGCAACCCCTTTCGGTTATGAGCATGGATTAGTGTTTGCTTGATGTGATGAAAAGAGAGTAGAATTTTAAAACGCAAAGTTTATTTTCATCTGTTTGCTGGATTCTAGCAAGAGGAAAAGCACCCTAGACTGTTTTTTTTCAGGACCAAACACAGGGCGATAACGTCCAGCTTAGTTTTTTGTGAGAAGCTGGTTTCAGAATTCCATTAAATTTGACAAACTCAATAGTGAACTGCGAAAATTAAGAGTTGTAAGGCACCACGTGTGACGTTATACCACAGAATACCCTACAGGAGGCACCAGTCGCTGATCATTTTCTGGCATAGTCACTGGTTCGTAACATGAAAGTTGAAACAGGTTTCAAATCTGCTGTTCACACCAACCATAAATCTACAGTGTTTGCTTCTGGCGGATAAATTTCCAACAAAATACAAATGTATGTAATATGGTTATTCATAATAAGCTTTCGAGTAAACAAGTAGTCCCACAAGCAAATCTCCAAGTTGTCGAATTCGATTTTAGCACAAGCCATGAAGGACAGAATATCAATATTTTGGACAAAATTGTGAGACTAATCATAAGTTTCCCCCACGACCTGTATGACCGGGAATTATCATTTTTCCACTATACACATTTTGTCCTTTGCAGAGCATACCTGCAAGTTAATGTATCGCTGAAACCCGAATAAATTTAAAGATAATTTATTTTGACGTCAAACTATCCAGCCATCCTGAAAATATCACCATAGTCCATCATAGTTCCTGGATTTCCCGAAAGCTCTTGCTATTTAAATTTTTGCGATTCCCGTACGCAGATGACAAACACATTGCTATAATTACAGGAAATCTAGAGGAAGCGGAATCAGTGTTAGAAATTGTTGAGGAAAAAGTAATTGGTCGTTTTCAAGTCTGAGGGAGGAAGTAGCATGCGGAAGCCAACATCCTAATTCAAGCATAATTCTCATGAATTCGCACTTCATTATCCCTCCTTGCATACCAAGAAAGCGCTGGAATTGGAATTCAACAAAGTTTAAATAATTCTACTTACGTGGATTTCCCCATTTAAGAACAGCTGGGATAAATAAAAAGCGACTGTGAACTGCCTTGCTTCATGGACAGCCATATTAGAGGATAACCCTTAAGTATATCTAGAATTATTGCAAAAGGCCAAAAGGTAATTTTGATTTAGAACACTTATGCATAAACTGGAGTGTATATATATATATATATATATATATATATATATATATAAGCGAAACTTTTGCTGTCCATGGCAT
>NW_008752047.1:394113-410298 GCF_000715545.1 Opisthorchis viverrini | reverse complement strand
TATTGCTGGCCATGGCATTCCTCAACTCCTACAGCCAGCTAAAAAAGAGCTCAGTCCAAAGAGTTTCCAACCTCATAAAACAACGTGAAACTCCCGGAGTATACACTGCCTTACAAGTATGTTAAAAATAACAAATCGGTCGACACAATCAGGTTGAGGAATATTGCAGGGCACCTGAATGCAAGCCGTTCCAGTGGCACATGTTCGAATGTGAAGGTCGAGTAAACACCGTCCCACACGGCCGGCATTCTTCTGAAAACTCTGCGCCAATTTAATCACATGTCTCCGTAATGTAAGGTCAAGTGACAACTAACAGACGCCAGGTGACAACGAGAGCCATAACAATATTTTCGAGATTGCCATACCCACTGCGGAAACCCCTTTTGAAAATGGTCACTACCACTCATTCATTTCAATATCTCTTTCTCCGAGACAGAGTAAATAAATTTAAAATGTACCGGCTGAGAATTTTGATTGCAGCTTCGAATGGAGCAACCTGAGGTCTGTCAGAATAGGCAGATTTATCGTGCTTCAGGGGAAAATCACTTATTTTTGAAGCTCACAGGATTTCAAAATTTACTGTTCAGGGTTGAGTAGGGCTGACCTAATTCTGTTGCCTGATTGAATCGTTCCCGAATGTGTTCTACCAATTAACCAGGATTTCTTTTTTCTAGTGGCAATCGAGTGTTTTCTGAGTTACTGTTTCACTTAAGGAGTCTCTTTGAGCCTGTTGCGCTCGCGATCTGAAACTATTTGGACTTCTAGTATTGTCCAGCTACCAGGCCTTTCGATTCTGGCAGATGCTGTTTTCGCCCAATTTCTGACGGCTCTTCAAGCACTACTGTATTGTCAGTCAGGTGTTCCAAGCCTAGTGTATATGTCTGGTTGGCTTAAAAGTTTGCTACTTCATGAAGGACTGTGGACCTTACTTGCCAGTAATTTTCAGCACCAAAGAACCAGTCGTTCAAAAGTACTTGAATGGATGGATTTAGCAGGTACGCTCAATGTGAGAATGGGGGAGCTTCTCAAAGATCAGGCGAGATGTACAACTTTCGGGCGGTTTGAGAATTGCAGTTAAAAGTGGTAATAAACGAACGTGTGATCCGAACACACACAAGTGTTCCTGAAAAAGCGACATTCAGTATTTGGCCTACAAGTTTTGTGAGTAATGGCCATATGATCAGTATGCAATGGAGGTTTGCTAATGTTCAGAGAGCCCAGTTTGAACAAGCGGCTTACATTGCGTTGGTGAGGCCATATGATCCGTACGCAAGGGGACCGCCGCATTCCTAATGCCCGCTTAGCCCAACTGTGCATCGCATGCAGACGACCAGGGGTAGCGATAGGTTTAGATGTTGTCAAAAGGTTTTATCAATATATTGTCAGTTACTTACTGTCTTTAATTTCCTGTTTTTTGCTTTTTGTTCATTCGAACTTTCCATAAAATATGGAGATACATTGTACCATTTGCTAACGTGATCTACACTGTAACAGAGAGGCATATTGCCTTATTTCTCATGCCTGCTTTACTCTACTAAGTTCAGTTTCTCACATAGTCTACAGTGCCTACATAGTAATCATTAAAAAGTGCTCCATCAGCCCATCCATCAATCACATCGATTTGAACAGCATTCTTCGCCATGGAGTTTCGACGAATCATAAAACAAGCACAAATCATGGCAGTATTGTTCATTTCAACTCTGAGTCTTTATCCAGACATTAGTGCACTGAAATGTAATTGATTTTCAGATCACCTTTGTGAAGCCAAATTGATTACGGTGGAACTAGGTAGGAGCACTTACATATACGGGCAACTTCTGGTACACCTAAAGATGTGTGCAACATCGATGGAGATTTTTATAGGCCATTCGGATGAGAAAAATCGATACCAGATGTAAAAACGAGGCACCACAATGTCATAGAAAATCACATCGCTGCCGCAAAAAGTTTCATGACAGTGGGTAGACATTTGAAATATTTTCATCATAAAACGTGCCATTGTATGGCTTTCAAAACTGAAAACACTGAATGGCTGATCCAAAATTGAGATGGTAACCATCTAAATGGATAAGCTTTAAGAAATCTGAATGAAATTTATAAAAGAACAGACATCCTACCATTTTGGATCCTTGCTCCGACGTATTAATGTCAGCAGGTAAGCAGCTTGGTTTACTGTTTTCAACGTGTCAACCTGAGGTGCACTCGAGGACGCTTTGTCATTGTTCCGTTCTTAGTGTCATTTCATCACAAGCGATGGTTAACGGAGGCCAAATTGGTCAGATCAAATGTGCTGTCACTAACGTCTACTTACTGCCCTGTCGGGTATGCCACCAAATCTTTACACCACTTACACCTGAATAAAATGAGAGATCTTCTACAACCCTCATTTGTATATCAATTTGATTTCCACGAGAGACTCAGATGAAGCTTTCGGTTATGATATTCTCTAACCGAATGTGCTGCTTAAAAGCCCCCTCATGTTTCAGACGGTACGAGTTCATAAAAAAAAGGGTTATGATATCTCTAACCGAATGTGCTGCTTAAAAGCCCCCTCATGTTTCAGACGGTACGAGTTCATAAAAAAAAGCTATAAATGGGTTGACGAAAACCCTGCGAGAGATTCAGCTTGGGCACTGCGCCTGAAAGATAAGCTTCATGAAAGGGGAAAACGGTCGAGGCCTGTCGAAGATTACTCAGCAGTTTCCCTTAAATAAGACTCCTTTTGGATGTCACTTTAGCCGATCCAGCTGAAAATGTTACCATCATCGTTGAATACCGCGAGGAATCATCAAAAAGTAAAATGCGGATGAACAATGGACTGTTTAATTCATGGGTGAACAATCAAGGAGAGGAAGCAGCCCGAAAGTTGCGAGGGACGACTAGATCGATATATAATGACCATATAACTCATTGACTGTGTAGTTTGATTCTGATTTGCAAAGTGGAATTGACGGGACTCACAAAATCTAGGACAACTTTTCAGGTCATACAAAGTAATCTGGGCAGCCTGACGTCAGATCTCATCATTCTTAGAAGTAATGTTGTGTCGAACAAGAAACGGCTTGAGTTAAAGAAATAGTTCAGTATGCCGGTCGATCTATTACCCTAGAGTGATTGTTTTCCCGGAATGGCTGGTTGGGGAGATGTTTCATCTCATTGTCCATTGCCGAATGGTCTCCTAAGAAGGTGGCATATTTTTACTCACTGATATTAGCAATCATTTACAAGCTCGCACCACATTCGGGATGAGAAGGGCGACCATATATGGGGATCATTCCTTAGTAAGAATGAATTCGGTTTCAGAGTCAGAGATCTTGGCGTGGCAAACCATTGGAGTTATTGACTGTGGCGTAAAAGAACAACTGATCACAAGACCTTTGATCACAGCCTTCAAAATGCAGTGACGAACTTCAAAGGGAAATCTTTGCCCACACTCTGGTGATTAGGATGGCTAGTATTCTGCGTGCTCTAAACTAAAAAAACGTTTGAACAGCTGACTTGTAAACGTAACTGTATTTTAGACGTTTTAAAGGGTATCTCCTGTTTAAAATTCTGAGGGGTAACCGCAAGATAAGGCAAACACATGTCATAAATATATCTATCTCTCTAGTTGAAGTATACGAATTTATAGTGAAATACTCGTAAGGTAATATGCTTGATAAATATGTGACGGTTGATTTGATTGGGGGGGAGGTCGCTTATTTTCGTCGATGTATGCATACAACAAGTGTAAAGTTTACACTGGCGGAAACATCCCTCTCCAATTGATAAACACATTTGGATTATTATTAGTGCAATCTGTCCGCAGTTTAGACATCTGGTCGAATATATTAACAAAAGTAACCAGTTTCATTAACAGTAAACTTCTGAAAAATAACCGCTTACGTTTGGTTCCGGGGAAGGGTTTTGCTGAAGAGTTTCCAAAGCAACAGTTCATGTCCCGAATAAGCGTAGTGCCATTGAACATGGATAAGATCTGGTTATAGAATAAGCGAGGCTGGTCAAATTTCAATCTTAAATGCATGGGTACTACAGAATGTATCATCTATTGATCATCTGTTACCTTTAGGTGGAAAATTTAAGTTAAATCCAGGGGGCATTCTGCTGATAATTTTACATATGCGTGCGCCAGTGAAAGTGGTTCTGGTAAGCTTGATAACCACACAGATTTTCTGTCAGCAAAGGCAGAATGACAAACACAAGGTTACTGCAAAAATGAGCAACCAACAGTATTTTAAGTTCTGTATATGGTAATACGTCCCACATTGATCCTATCTCGAACAGTTTTATGGTACTGAGAGTGCAACTTAAAATACAGTGAACAATTATGAGCCATGTTAAATACATCACTGATAGTGGCCAAATCCACCCCCAGCAATTGTGAAATAGATTAAATCGATCTATAAAATGCTCATATTAAGAGCATTTCATATTACGACGCCCTGTGCGGGTGACATCTCCTCAAAACATTTGCAAAACTACTGGTATCGTCAACATTTCTCATATTGTCAGAGTCTGAGCTCCTAATGTAGTCGAACGAGAAAGTTGAAATATGTTTCGGATATTTTTCTGTATATAGTTACTGCCATACAGCGATTACTAGTGGACAAAACTGAGTTCTACAAATGTGATGTTGCTTTTAGGCTGAAGAATTTTTAGAACAGTAGTGCGTATAAGTCGTTGAACTTTTGAATGGTCTTGTTATTAGAACTGCGGCTAAAATTGCTTACCCATCGGCGCATTCTCCAGTGGAGCTGAAGATGGTTGCAAGAGACACAGAGGTTGTAGAAAGTAAAATGGCCAAGAGATATCGCCTCATCGCGCCAGTATGTCATAAGAATTATGTTCTAGCTGGATAGTTTCCTTGGGGCCCCACCGAGGTCGTCATTCTACACAATATGTATTTGAAAACCGCTGGGCGGCTTATTTTGGATTCTGATTTTGTCCGTCAAGCTGCGCAGTGCTTGCAATTATTTGGAGCATGATAACCATTAACCTTCACCTGAATATCGAGTCGTTCAACCAAACTAGCGATACTGGGGTCCACGCTCAGTCCGGGGAATTTTCAAACTCTCGAGGAATATATATTGTGGCCTGAGAACTCAAAGTTAAATGTACCATGTTTCCAAACCACTGCTGAAGGCAAAGTTTCCGCTGAAACACAGCATATGTCAGAAAACCGCTTTTGTTAAAACAAAACAATCCACGAACGAATGCAGAAGTATCACCGGTAAATATGTTTTTGTTTTCTTTCTTGCGCAATGTAAATCTCTTTGGTGTTGTAAGAGGAAATAATCCAAATTATGAATAGTAGTCTCTTCCGCGTGAAATGAAAGAGTTTCTATTTAAGGGAGCAGTGAGGGATATTTGTCTTTAAGAATAAATCGAATTGAATTCCCAAAAAGCTAACTTGGCGGTGGAAAAGTTTTTTCCAAAAGGATAACCTCATTTAAATAGAAATTGATGATCACCTGCATTCTAACTAAGAATGGCTCACACACTCTTCAGCCAGGTCTGACAAGACTTAACTAACGGCTTCGAGCTAATAACATAGATGAGGTACACAAAGCCGTCTTGATTTAAAAACGGAAAATTTTAGACCCACCCCTTGCATGTTTTGCAGATGGTGGGATGGTTTTGACAACAATATGCAGTAAAGGATGCAAACATGGCTACTTTTGTAGCTTGTTTATTTTTATTTCTTCGATAATGTGATCTCTAAGTGACCCCCAGTGAAAAATCTACTGAAGCATTCAAAATTCATTCGGCTGCATACAGTCAAATTCAACGCAATCGAGCGCTAAACTATTTTCAATCTTTGATTTTCCCCCACCGTTGCTCATAAACAATAAATACCGAGGGTTGAAATGGACTAAAGTTTTACTTGAACATTCCAAACACATTTTAAAATGGAGATACATTTGTGCAAACAATTTTCCATATAACAAACCATAATCATTTTCAGATTCAATTCTACCACATACTATTGATCCGATGTCTGTCCTACCAGCTTACTACATTAGAAGTAAGGTTTTTGCATTCTGGCTAATAGTGATCAGTCCACTGGATGGTACATGTTTCTACGAAAAGCTCACTCTAGAAAACCCCAAATAAAAAATCCATACATAAATCCCCTTTTTACACATTATTGCTAAACACGCCTTGAGTGTCCCTGAAATAGTTGAAGATTTTTATCATACTTTAGTGGGAAGTTGGGACAAAAAACATTAATATGCTTATGGGGCACTCTTTGTCAGGCAGAAATCTTTGACACTTGGATTGGGCACGTTGGTCGGACACCGCCAAATTAAATAAGCAGCAACTCATGGGGGAGAGCTTACACCAGTGACTGTATACGCTTTGCTCATTGATCAACTTCGAAAGTGATGAAACATGCATTACTGTTTTTTTAAACTACGAGTAAAACTGTCCACCTCTTATGTTGCGTTTATTCGTAAAATTCATCAAGCATGGTTCCCTTAGGAATTGTTGCCTAATAGAAGAGGTGCCTAAAAGTGGTGTAGTGCCGCCCCATTGAGAGCAGTAAGGTTAAATAAATTTCGAAATAAAAAGTAGCCGCATCGGCGGTGGCGTGCAGATTTGGGGAAAACAATTTGACTTACGCAGATCTTGACCTCGAAAATTAGAAAAACAATTAATCATAATACATTGCTAAATTACGATTTGCACTTCATCAAAATTTGCTTCAGAACTGCGAAGGCATTGCCACTAATCAGGAGCTTGATAAGGTAGTGAAACTTCACTATAGTTGTTGAAGTTACGACGAAATTATACAGGTTATCAATGCCCTGTTAAACATTTTTTCTGTTATTTACTAATGGTTATCCTCTTTATAAAGTAGAAACGTCCGATCCTCAATACATGTGTAGGAATGTTTCCGTTAAACTAGAACAGTGGCAACTTAGAAAACTAAAAATGTTTTTTTTCGGGCGGGTGCAGTTCGAATTATCGACAACAGCGAACAGTTTATTGTCACCATTGTCCACAGTGCGTGATTAAGTAAATTTTTAGCTCAAATGTGCCTGGATTTATCATCATAAGGGATCACTTAGATTTACGCTTCTGTGATCCACGGAACCTCAGGCACAAAGGCACATAACTAGAGAACTTGCTTTCATGCATCACCAGCTGCGGGTTATTTGACTGGGATTTATTGCGAAACGGAATGCGGTCAGGCCCAACTGAAGAATATTCACCTCTCAAAGACAAGCTACCAAAATTGGAGTAGACAATAAGGCGTGCGTTCATCAGGCGCTAAAAACGTGACGTTTTTAGACTTAAAAAGTATGGCATCAGGCTTCTTTTTTAGAAGGTCGAATTTGAATCCCTATTTAATGTCGCGTGATTGCCGGTATAATCAAGAGGCCAATTACTTCTCTCATCCGCTATTGCCGACAGGTAAGTAAAAAAAGAAGAAAACTTTTTTAACCGGAATAATTATTCCTAACTATCGGTTCACACTCGCGTTCCTGAAGAAGTTTCTACGCGTCTGTTTTGCTTGGCAGAATTCTGATAAAATCTTACGAGTAATTGTGTTATTTTTATTTTAAAATTTATACCGAACCTTTGTGGAAGACCACTTTCACACCTTTTTCGGGTGCAAATTTATGCATTAAAGTAAAATTAGGTAAACGACAGGGAAAGTAAACGAAATGTATCTGCTCGAATTTGGGGTGATGTGTAACTGTGGACGTTATATGTGTCGACTGGAGACTTCGCTTTCTCTAGTTATTTCTAGGTGTGCGCACAAACGCCTGCCAAGTACGCCTTTCTAGAGGACCACGCACAACACGCATCCAGTTTTATTACGAAGGCCGGCAACTCTCAAATGAACAGAAGTAGTTACACAACCAGATATGCACTGGCCACTTCACTGCTGGGTACTAGAAAACTCGATATTTTACGCATTCATAAGATTTAGGATTCGTCCAAACAGAAGAAATTCTGGTAATAAAAGAACACGTTGAATACTGAATATCTTGTCGTTGTGTGTATTCGCTCATTTGAATGTCTTCTTGATAGAGTCTAAACTTTTCTGCCGGTGTGTTTGTATACAAATCAGTAAGGTAACAGAATATTTTGAAATTCTGATGTGCTTTATTGGAGTTAGAAACATTGAAAAAGATTGGATGAGTCACGTAATGCACGCTACTCTTCTGGATTGATTTAGGGAGTAAACGTTCCCCGTGTAACGTACAACTCTGTTCCAAACACGAAATTATTAGTATTTTAAGTACCATATCATATTGTTTTTGGTGTTGTAAATTGAAGAAAGGGTCGTAGGTTCTATCGTTTCAGCTTCAACTCTCTTTTTTACTTCGAAATGTATGACCTGTTGCTTGTTGTTAATCTCAGACCTGTCTGACGGCTGCATCTAAAAAATGTATTCATACCATATAAATAATAACGGCCATCAGATATAACTGATGATGGATTTACGATTATCCTTTTTATAAAGTGACGAATGGAAAGTTTTGCTTTATACGACTTACCAAGTTTTTCGAGGACGTCCTTTTCTTTGAACATGAATGCCGATACACAGACATCATCGTAATTATAATGGCGTTACACAACTCAGAAAATTTATGTACCTTCTATGAACGGCTAGTGTATTGTTAAACAAAACGTTTAAAACTACATGATATTATGTCACTACAGTATACGTATTATTACTCCTGTTTTGTCAATTTTGCTTCAACTTATTTAACGACTTTTGAAACACGATTGCAACAAAGCGTGGCAAAACATTGTTTAAATAAGCAGAAAAAACGCTTGTTCAATCAGTAATAGCTGTACGATTAATGAGCCCATTCAGCACACCTAGAATGACTCTCTATGAATGAACTGTTTGTTTCTTCTATAGAGAAATTGTCGCCAGCTCAGGTAGCGTAGATGGTTGTTGGCTTGTTCGCTGAGCTGGGCAATTTGATTGCAAACGTTTCATCACCAATCGAGGTGACATCATCAGTGCGTTATTGGGGAGCATAATGGTGCGTACCGGTGGGTTAGCGGTTGTGCGTTGAGTAGTGTTACGACCGAAAGACCAACTGAAGGACAACAACAAAACCAAGAAGAACAATGTGATATACCAAATCGACTGCAACAAATGCAACAAATTCTACGTCGGACAAACTGGGAGGAGACAAGCACACGAATAAAGGAATACAACGCAGCCGTCGGGAGACATGTCCCCCTGTCCTTGATATCCATACTCGAGGACCAAGGAAGCCACAAATTCAATCTGGGAAACGCAAAATTTTTTGACGTACTGAGACACGAGACGCAGAAGAGAATTCCTGGAAACATGGTACTCCACGGCAGATTCGATCAACCGGTGCACCGAACTGTAACCAATTTACGCACCCCTACGTGAAAAAGAACCAAATCTTAACCAGAGCACCCAAGGGGGACCGAAGATTAAATTCCCAAACAAAGAAACAGGGAACTCCTTGGAGGCAAATCAATAAAGGTCGCAAGCCGCGACTCGAAAGGACGAAGGTCACTGCAGCATAGACCAGATTACGACGATAGGGGATGCCAAGCCCAATGGTCACGTGATCACCGGCGAATAAGGACATAGGACAAGGAAGCAACTAATGGAACCGCCTGACCGAAATGCTAATAGCGATCAAAGGTCATCCCCTTCTATCAGCACACACGTGTAACACACGCGTAACACTACACAACGCACAACCATTAACCCACCGCTACGCACTGATAATGTCACCTCGATCGGCGATGACATGTTTGCAATCAAATTGCCCAGCTCAGCGAACAAGCCAATGACCAGCTGGTTTTGTCTTATCATGATTACCAGATTAAAAGTGGATTTGATATAAACCAGGTTATGGAATTAGTACAGGTAGTTTTTGAAGCGAAAGAGATTAACTTAATTCAGTAGAATATGCGCATAACTGCAAATACATAAAGCTAAATTTTGTGAAATAGCTTTTTTTAAAAAATATCCGTCATAGAATAAAACGTGTTTATCACGATGAGTTGAGGTAAATCGGTCAAAAGCCGAACAACAAACAGTAGCCGTTTCTAGAAAATAGAGTCTGACTTTGTTTTGACATCGGAAGCTGTCCTAGAAGCCACATTTCATCAAGCCTTTGACTAGCGACGCAATACACTACTTTTTTGTGTACCAGAATTTTGTCCTGGCCTGTAGACGAGCCTGTAAACGTCCTCCATTGCAGTGCATTTCCACAGTCAGTCAAAAGCACTGAAGTCATCAGAAAAGAACACTCGGACCATCTGGAATTTTAGAGGTATTCTTATCAATCCGCACACCTTTTGCCAGTATCCTGTGCCCAGGGCAGAGGACTTTTTAGGTAGTTTAGAAGTTAAACAAAGTTTGGCGAAGAATGTGCGTAATAAACTCCCTAGTTCCGTCAAAACATTGACCAATATTCTTCACTCCAGTTAGCCCACAAATTATTCTTAAGGATTTACCGTTTGTCGCACCACTAGGTGACAGAGCACATTTTGCTTATCCGGATGTTCTTGTACACCACGAGATACAGTAACGTATCAGGATTTTAAACATATTGTTGAACCTATCCTTCCTGTAGAATGATTTCGGTAGCATTTACATTCCCAAAATTCTCTATACGGGAGGGATTTTCACGGCGAATTTTAATTTTATTGCAGGCGTTCACAATATGTAGAGATGAATGGTCGCCTAAATATAAAATTTCATTTTCTTGGAAGGTTTTGTGTGAAAAATTGAACCAAAACAACATTTGCGTCATTTTTTTTACACCTAGAATGACTTTTGGTCGTCGTGACTAGGGGAATGGTGTTTTGGGGCACAGCTCTACTTTCCAGCCATACAAAATATTGTTCTAAAGCAAACCAGTCGGTTTGTATGTCGACTACCGATCGCTCTGCTCACTTTATTTAGTATGTTTAAGAAATTATATCGTTAGTAAGATAAGTTCACGTTATCTCCTTAGACATTTTTGTACCGTATTTGCACTTAAATCAGCAAGCATAGACCAAAAATCGAAGCCTAATGCACAATATTTAGAGAAAATTGCTTTCAAAATTTACTCCAACCAAACTCCAGTCGACTGTTATTGCTGTTTTTGGGCATTTCGGTCATCAAAAATGCAAACTAACACATCAAATACGGTTGTTTCCTTTTCAGTAATTTGCAAAGGATGTTGGGCTACCATCTGGTGTTTATTCTTGGTCAAATTACTCGTAAACAGGTATAATCTACACCGAAACCGCACTAAGAAATTTTTAGCTTCACGCATTTTGAAGATTATTGGCCAGCAAAATGGACAGATTTGACCATCGCCCAAACGCATAAAACATTCTAGGAAATGATATTTTAACCTAATTTATTTAGTTGATGTCCAAAGGATTTGAATCATTCGTTTTTTGCAAAGATGAGCCCATTTTTCGCGATTTTAAGAAGCATCAAGCGCACCTGAGAATGTCAGTGCACTACCTGCTATTTCTGAGATCCTGCCGGATACTATCTGACTATTTTTGCAATAATATCTGGAAGCCCCAGCATGCCACAAAGTATTTCGAGTAGAAAGTAGCTTTATTTTTCAGTGAATCGGTTCATTTTGTCTCATTCTGTCACTTAATAGAACATATAAGTACCCGTTAAATTAGGCGACGAAATTGTTGAAAGTTCTGTGATCACGTTACTTTACATATTTAGGATCATGTAACGGAATCTTCATAAAATCGATGGGTAGGTTACGCAATTCATCACAAATGTTTTTCAAAAATCTCATCTGGAAAGTGATGCAGTTGCTGTTCTGGCATTCATTAGGGCCCACATGAAACCCTACCGAATAATTCGAGAAAGGAGGCTTCTAACATATGCGCACAGTAATTTGCTTAAACTTATATTCTGCAAGAAAAGGTGGCAAACTTAGAAATCTAACGGAAGAACAAGGTAGAGAACGTCGGCTGTATTCAGTTACCGTTTTATATTATACGAGCGGATTTTCGTGTTTCTATAGGTCGCATAATTTGAAACCACGTGAAACGAATAGTGCGCGCCTGTAATTCCATTAACGGTTAGCCGGTTTTTCAAAATCACCAGAGGTTCATTCGAAGCCCGTACAGTACGTGTGTGAAAGCACTCATGAAAGCTAAAATTGGTCATAAAGCACGACAAATTACATGCTACTGTCGACATAAGGCTCCCACCTAATGACTCAGTTATCTGTCATTATTGTTGACTGTGAAATGTTGCTTTGCAGAGGTAATCTACAACCACACAACCTGCAACGTTCTAAACACATATGCAGGTCCCCACACCAAGTAATGTAACTTGTTCGTGGTCACCGGACTACTCGTAAGCATATTTGGTCAACTGAAGCCGGATGAATTTAACAAGCCTACCTAAACTTATTTTTGTAGAAAAGGAACAGATTTCCATGGATGGCCCTTTACAGCATTTTGAGGGCAGGGGTATGGCTATTGATCTGCATCTAGTTTGAGCTTTGAGACGCTCGTCAGTGTTACGAACAACAGAATGTTCTTTCAAATTGACAGACGCCTTGGTTGTATGTTTGAATCAGGCCCTAGATTGCATTATCAATGTCAGGTTGTTTGGATTCTATCCTCACTTTTTTTAGGGTTTATTGCTTTATGATGGGCGTCACTAACTTATGCGACAATTTTAAGGGAGACTATTAGGTAGCAGACCATAGCTCATCGGAAATAGTGTAAAAACCATAAGGCTTCAAACAACAGAATGTTCTTTCAAATTGACAGACGCCTTGGTTGTATGTTTGAATCAGGCCCTAGATTGCATTATCAATGTCAGGTTGTTTGGATTCTATCCTCACTTTTTTTAGGGTTTATTGCTTTATGATGGGCGTCACTAACTTATGCGAACAATTTTGAGGAGACTTTTAGGTAGCAGACCATAGCTCATCGGAACTAGTGTAAAAACCAGAAGGCTTCATTAACATAAAGCCATCTTAACCAAAAGAAACGCGACGAATTCTCAGATGGAACAAAAACTTTACACTTAGATTAAATCCCATGGGAATGCACAAAGTTTTAAGGAGCCAAATGATGCGCGGGGTATCTATAAGTCACAAACACGTAAGTCACGTTTTGAGCCAAACTTGATGTCTGGTTTCTCTACTTGTAAATGACTTAAGTCAACCCCCATAACAGGCAAAACTGAAATTAAGGAAGAAGTCTAATTGGTCATTAACAAATAAAACTTCTCTACATTTGTGACACCACTGAGAATTTTGCACAGCGTGTAAATTAATGATGATAAGGCAAATTGAGCACAAGCTTCACTGTTAGCTAGAGTCCACTGGCGACGATTATAGTGTTTAACTTTTACGTCGCTTAAGTTTCCGGTTTTGTATTTTATTGTTTAGATGATATGATAAGAGAATTTTGGCCCGCGGTTGACGTTTAGCACCTACGCATAAACTTGAAAGATTTTACCACTCTTACCTCGTGATACCAAAGGTTGTGTAGCTGACAAATGGGGGGAAAATGGAGGGCTTATTTTCAAAACAGTTTGCTCTGTATTTGTGCGAGTGTTTTCTATGCACAGCTGTTAAGATAAAGCAAATTTTACTTTGCTCGAGACTTAGTCCACAAGTCTCCATGGTGTCTCCTTTTCTCCGGGTCGGTATACTATGGAAAATCACTAGTCCGTGGCTTAGTATGAGATAGGAATCGATTAGCACCTTCTTAATGCAGACTCAAACGTCACAGGTCAGACAGACGTGGTAATTTTTTTCAAGCAGAAATACTGAGTAAGAGTGATCCAGTTCACTGTTTTAAGTTAGACAGAAGTACTCTGTGGTCAAATGTTAACTAAAATCTGTGGAAAATCTGAGGAAAACCACAATTTTCTGTGAGTCAATGTTCTGTGAGTTACATTGAAAGCGGCATTCTAAGTTACTGATCAAAGTGCACACGTTCTTCTCCGTCCGATATTCCTCCCGCTTACCAATAGAGTATGTTGTTGGCAAAAAGTTAAGCTCAATTTCGCGCCATTTTAGTGGTTTCAAGCTCGTCTATTTTTGACATACCAATGCTAAATGTTGAACTATCAAGGTCGTTTTGTCTAAGTTAGTTATCAGCTTAAACAGATGTAGGATGATATAATTATATATATACTATGACCATGCATAATGTGAATCAGTGAACACCGGAAATTTAATTAAAGTCAGGAAAATAATTTTTACTCTCACTTTAAATAACCAGCAGGTTGTGATCTACCAACATATAAAAATCCTTCGTGTGCTCATGAGTTAACCGTCCTCACGCCGTGCACCAGCCTTACAGATCTAAGAGTTACCATTCTACATCCTTTATTGTGTTAGATTCATGCCTAGGTACATCTGATTTGATTATTTGCAGACAGAAACGTTTGCCAATAATACGCAGCTTGTGGTACTAGAATTTCGCTTCCCACTGGGACTTTCGAGGACCGAACCGCGAGTGAAAATTAAATCCAGCAAAGTATGAGAACAATCGTCACGCCTGCGCGTTGTGTTAGGCTCTCACAACCGTCTAACGAATCGAGAATTTTCGAACGTGATCAACGTTGGGTGGCACAGCATACCTATAAGTACAGGATGTTATTGCAGGAGGCCGATTACAGAAACATCGTAACACGAGTACGTCACGGAAAATTATTGTTTGTTTTCTTCAACCCTGAAATAAATAAATAATAACAAAACAAATACACTGCATATAAATACTTCACTTTTTGTAGGCCCATCACAGAAATGTGTTGCACGTATTATCCTTATTCTTACTAGGACGGTCACGTCTCCTGATTCCAATGTATGCTCCAGAAGTTCCGATCTGATTGAAATAAGTTTCTCCTCCTTCTGTAGACGGACACGTGTATTATCTGCTCTTTGAACTCACTGATTGAATCGAGAAT
This sequence comes from Opisthorchis viverrini, assembly GCF_000715545.1. Classification (NCBI taxonomy): domain Eukaryota; kingdom Metazoa; phylum Platyhelminthes; class Trematoda; order Opisthorchiida; family Opisthorchiidae; genus Opisthorchis; species Opisthorchis viverrini. Next base: position 395,372 of record NW_008752047.1, on the reverse strand, counting down.
GTCTCGAACGATGTCCGCACGTTGTGGGAACTTGAATATACCAACCAGTCTTAGTTATCCGGCGCTAACTCCACAATACTTGGTCGTACTAATTCTTTTGAAAACGAATTCATCGCCACGTTCATATTTTCACTTGCAGTTAAAATCTCTTCAGAATGTTTATATTCAGGAATTGTACATAAGTAATTAACAGACGTTTAAGGTGCTTCAAGTATGCAATGACATTTTTTGAAACTTCATATAACGAAAGAGGCCGCTGTTAATAATGCGTTTCTGCAGGATTTCCAAAAACTTTTTCAGGTTGAAAAGTCAACCAAATCGGTCCAATTATTCATTTTACACGTCGCAAAAAATATTTTGTTGTACTTATCGTACATATATGTGTTATAAACACCAAGCTTATTACAGCGAAATATGGTAAACACAAGTAACGATGCAATAACTCACAGACTGGTCGACTACCTGTTACATACGAAAGAACGCGTTTCCTTAAACCTCTAGTGCAATGTGCGCATTATGAAGCCAAGACGTAACCGTTCAAATTCTGACAAAGCAGCTTCAACCTACTCAACTTACAACACAGTTGACTGTTTACTTTGTCTGGCGCGAATTATGGTTTTCCATCTGAAATTCGTTTAAACTCACTCACATCGACCGTGGGGAAAAAAGTCTCAAGTTACAATCCATATAGGCGACCGATGTGTAGTGTGAAAAACTATGTCGATGTCTTGCAAACCCTCCATGTTTGCCTTGGTGCTATTGGAATTTTTTTGCTTTCTCCGGATGTGCACGCCAAACTCTTAATCGTCTGCCAGCACTAAACATTTTAGTCATACTGGGCAATGTATTCCCCGTCATGTGATGTGCAATGCAAACGTGTTGCCGTCGTCATTTTGGATATCTAGCGTGCACTTGAAATATCGCGATGGCAAATAACAACCTCTTAATTAATCAATCTTTGTGGTTTGTCGTGTCGCTCCTGTGCCTTCCGGATCGGTGCGCAAAACATGGAAATATCTAGCTTCTTTAGGGAAAAACTGTTTAAGCAAAGGTGACCCAGATATGACCCACCTGACAAAGCTTTTTGGTGCTATATGGGACGAAGAGAAGGTGCCTGCAGAATGGGGCATGTCGACGGTTATCCCCATCTTCAAAAAGGGTACGCGGACGCTATGTGAAAACCACCGTAGCATCAGGCTTTTAGCTGTGGCATCCAAGGTGATCCCTGGCCTTATCCTTCGAAGGTTGACTGAACACAG
>NW_008752047.1:367213-393262 GCF_000715545.1 Opisthorchis viverrini | reverse complement strand
AAGAGAGCCAGAGGCGGTCAACCAATGACTTGGCAGCGGAGTATGAAAGCCACTGCCAGCAAACTTACCTGCGCTGGTCATTGCCGTCTTCCTGGATGGGAACCCCGAGACGGGCCACATCAATAGCTAGAGATATTGTCAGATATGGTCCAGTCGCGCCCTCAATGGCGCTCGTGCATCCAAGCTATTGCCTTCAATACATAGCTCCTTTTCCAAGCGCCTCACCACTTGACAGCCCACTGACAGTGTTGGGTTTATGCATCAATTTATCAGCTTCCGCCTTCAACGCGCAGCTACCTACCCCTCCCCCCAAACCATCGGTGAACGAACCTGCGGCAGCTACAACCACAGGACGACGAGTACGCGGTTATGACAGCTGACAGTGATGATGATCCAGATATGAACAATGAATAATACTACCTAAAAATTAAACCAAGGTGATAAGTATAATTGAAATGACCCAAAAATAAGGCGTGGTAATACCAGTAATACCATCATGTAAATACCAAATGAATACTACCATAACTAATATATTTGTAACCAGCTTAGAGGACAAACCAACTGCCATCTTCACTAAATTAGCTATCAACATTCTCCTCTACACCAGAATCTCTTATTCGTGATTGACGAAGGCGCCGAGCGATTAGGTTCCCTTCACTTTATCAAAGATTATTCTTACATAGATCGATTTAAAGTATAAGAACACTGCCTAAGGTGGGCGTATAGGAAGTCTAAAAGGTTAGTGTGGATAGAAAAGTAGTTTCACCTTAGGCTTCATCTGTTTGTGCATACGTGAAAGGACCCGATTATGTAGAAATTTGTTGTAATTTTATATGTACTTAACGCCGAAAGCATGCTTTACGTAAACAGCCGCCATAAATTGTGCACTTTGCCCCTCCCGGAGAATGTCAATCATAGATGTTCTCCTTTCAAAAGGCCTTTCTAGGAAATACTATTCCGATGATAAGAATTTAGTCTGCTCCCTTTAGCCCACGATTAAACCTACTGCAATTCAAACATAATCATGGCGTTCATGGTGCAAAAGTATTTAAGAATTTTAATTCATCTCAACCTGTATTTGTGTTAGAAATCCAAGCAGTACCGTACCGCTATTTTCTTCCTAATTTTGATCATCATTATGCGTATCTAATAAAACTCGGAGGGTAACGAACATCAGACCTCCAAAGTGGAAAATGCCGTTTGCCCAGAGCGACTAACTAGCAGTGTGAATAGCTTATTTATGGACAAGATAGCGCTCCTCATTTTCCAATCACGGAATTCATGCCACGCGATCACGTGCAGACCGCGTTCTTGAGTGAAAACTTTCAGATGGAATTTTCACTCATAGGCCACTCATAGACTGTTGATTGTGCATGCTCAAAATTTGGCGAAAGCTGGGCGAAACACTTGCAGGGGGCTGCCCCCAAAAACAGTCAGGTAAGTTAACCCATGTTTCAGCCTTTCAGTGCGGTGTGATCCCTATAAAAGTTTCTACATTCAGAAGATAAAATGGCCTATGCTCAGCATACACTTTTTCTTCTACCGGATAATAGCGTGTACAATACAACACACGCCACCTCCTTTTAGGTAGTTCATGTCATAAATTGAACTTAGTGAGGCGAATGTTATTTTTCCGTTTCTCTTACAATTACAGAGAAACAATGTATCTTCTGCGGCCTCACCAGTAAGAACCTCTGATGGCATAAAATTTGTCAATTTGTTTTAAACAAAAAAATCTCTGCTAAAATTGACATTAATTACCTCAATCGTCTCTCATTCTACCAGGTTTTATTTAATAATTAATTGCTTTAATTGCTTTTATTGTGTTTAAAACACTCTCATACACATATGATGATCACTACACACATTTTTATCCAGCCCGATTGTGTAACTATTGTCACTAGAATAAACCTGAAAACATAGACCATCCACATGTTTCTACAGAATTGGAAGTATTCCAGTTTACAGTTTTAGAATACAATAGGAAACATTTATATTCTTCACAAGAGATTCTGAACACTATCTCCCCCATTTTATGATTTTTTTTCTAATGGTTACTCGCAGCTAATCAGTAGTATACACCATTGTGGATGCTGAGAAGGGATTTTCAACCCTGCCTATATTTATGTTGATGAGACTTAAAGATGGATTCTGAATTTTCTCCAAACAAATTAAATTTTTGGACGGAAATTTTTATATTACATAGTCTGTTAGGGCCATAACACATTGACACAGTGTTTATCCAGAAGCTTGGCAAAATTCCGTGGTTGTTGAATTGGAGTATTTTAACTTTGGTGTTATTGGTACATATATTGAGGTGAAATAGGCATGTCGTGTATGATGGGGCGAACTTGAGTTTCTTCTTCACTTGGAAATTACGGATGGATGCCTTTGTACATAAGGCCATACGGTTACACAATTGGGTTTCAAAATGGAATCATAGGAATAGGACCGAAATACACCTAAACCTATCACACGGCTTAAAGTAAACAAGAGTGTTCGGATATATAGGGCTGGGTCGTCTAAATTGTTTCACATTCGCTTCCAACCAATTTTACAAACTTTGAAAGTCATGAGTAATTCTGCTGATACATCTGAAGCATAATTTGCGATTACTAAAATTTTAAAACTACATTTCTACCATTCTTTACTTAGCACTGTGGATTGCTGGCTACGGCTTACCTTCCCCACGAAGTTTTACGGTGTTGATCTGACTACCTCCTGTGTGAACTTATAGGTAGGCTTACGTCTTCAATCGGAAATAAAAAAGCTTGTCAGCGTTTTAAATTTTTTTTGCGTCACATCGATAAAAGTTTCAAAATATTGCACTGAAACTGGTTACGCAACAACTCAGGCAAAACCAACTAAGGCGTGAACAATTGAACGTAGATTTCAAATGGTCTTGTCACTAAGTCAAGGCAGGCCGCTTATGTCAAAATTTGCTGTGAATGTACCATCTCTTCAATATTATGACGAATGACCTCCAAGTATCTCCTCAGCAAGTTTACCGCATCAATATTTGTCACCAAGTTTCTTCCCCATCGAAGCAAAATTTCACAGATTTGTGCACATTAGTGAATGGTGATATACGGTACTGTTTAACCACCTCATGGATGAATCCGAAAATCGATGCTCGATATGTACACATTAACATATAGTAGAGTCTAAAAAACGTCGTGACTCGTTTACGGGTGAACCGTCCATAGTATGAATAATTTTCTGAACCTGACGGATCAGTCCACAGTCTGTCTGCCTAGCTGTTATCGTCATTTTTTTCCGTTCCACCGACGGATTATAAAAATTTGTGGTATGCCTGCAGGCGTGTACACTACTAGCCGGTAAATTACAGTCGGTTCAATTATCAGCCACAAACGTATCGCTAATTTTGAGGACTGAACTGAAACCCCAAATTTTAGTCGAATCCTGGCTATAGTGACTCCTCTACAGAGGGCTTCTTGTGAGCTTGTCACTTAAGAAAAGTTGCTTTTATACATCTTGGGACAATTTCATTATCAACATTGTGCAACAAATTGCAAAGTCTAAGTGCAATAAATTAAACCTAGAAACCTTCTCACTAGTATCTGATGAGCAAACTGTTCAGCAACCAGCCAGTTGGAGACTATCACCCTTTATCCTTCACTCGTGGGAAAAGCATTGCGTGTTCACGTGTTCACTCATTTTTCCAGTGACGGCATCTTAGGTGGAGGGTTTTTCTTCAAGCGAAATGTCCTTCCTTCCGATCATTTTATAGTTTGTTTGCCATATTGCCGCTTGACAACAGTTCCATAATGGTTTCGTCCGCACAGGTAAAGTGAGTAAATTTAAGAATTTGTCGCAAAATCGAGCAGTAAATAGGTAATCTTTTGTATCAGATTTACCAAATGAAAGATGGTTGGTGCTACATTTTGTAAGAATGAGATGAACGCAAACGGTGATCTGACGCAGATTACCAAAAAGTTGTCTTCGTCCACTAGCCAGGAGGTTGTCAATGGTGATCTCATTGCTGGTTTAGGAGATACGCACTGCCGATTATTCAAGCATAGGAATCTACGGCCAGATTTTGCTTGTTGAGAGTCTGACTTCACTTCACGCAATAAAAGTCCCGCTGAGCTTCAAATTCTTCCGACAACGCATGTAACACTATTAGTGGTTTTCAGGTCAACTAAATTATATGAACAAATATGTGTTTGCTTTCCTGTAGGAACGCAAAACTCTTGTTATTTTGCATGTAATTAAAGAAGTTTCTGTTTCTATTTTTGCGCAATCAGTGGCCGAATAATACTAAATATTTCGACAGTTTCACTAAACTTGTTGAGTCGCCCACTTGAAGAATGCAATAAAAATGTCGCTCTTGCATTTTATTATTTCAAATTCGAACTGGGTCGTTTTTTAAAGCGTTTACTGTGGTATCTATTGTAAAAGGCTTTCGTTACTTACATCGTGCTATTAGCCACTAAGACGTTTACGACCCCGCGCTCATATAAAGCACAAAGTTACTTTCTGTCCACTATTGTCCTTAGAACAGGCGAAATAAATCGATTGGCCACATGAGCAGTTTAGCGCCTTTGAACGCATCTTGAGGGATTATTACATGAGACAGGCGGTGCGCACATCAACGCCTCGTCTGGCCACATATTACGCGCTTGAATTTCTGACCCACAGTCGTATAATTGGCATAAGGACTACGTACTTCCTAGCTAATTATAACGGCATCCACAGGCAACCTGTCTTTAAGCGGAGCCCACTTCCACTGAAAGAGAAGAAGGGATGCATGGAGAAGCTACGTATTATGGCAAGTATTCCCTGAGTTATATAATCAGTCTTAAAGGTTTTGGTCGATGGTGTGCTAAATAAAACGGAACATTTATGCTTTCTTATTTGGGAGGCCATTAACAATTTTGATAATACTTGCCTGAATTTTCGGATTATAACTAAGTCTACTTCATATTGCGGACAAAGAAAACGAATTTTGATCCTATGACAGTTTTTTGAGAATTAGACTGAGCAGCGCAGGCGGCCTATTATTTAAAAACCGCCACAATAATAAAATAACAATTCGCAGGACGACACCTATCTAACAGGTTCCAGAAAAAAAAACAGTGAAATTTTAAGTGCTTACTTTTGGGTCTAGGACCTCGATGTCCTAAATTATGTGAAGGAGGTATTTGAAAAAAGTAAGCTACCGTCTACTTTCCGTGATTTTAAAGATAAAAAATGTTGTAAATAGCGTATTGTAAAGAATATTGTTGCAGGAAAAAACAATATGTTTGCAAAAGTAAGCTACCGTCTATTTTCCGTGATTTTAAAGATAAAGAATATCGTAAAGAGCATATTGTGAAGAATATTGTTGCAGGAAAAAACAATATAGACCAATTCAAAACGTTTCCCAAAAGGCATTCTCTTTAATGATTCTAAACAAAAAACCTTGGGAATAATCCACCACATTTACACAAAATTTCCTATCTGCCCATCCACATTTATTGGTACAGCTAACATAAATTCCAATCACTGAAAAAATTCAGATTTTTCAGTTTCAAACGATAAAACATTAGGTAGGCTGCGAAATGCCTCAAACACACGAACCTGAGTTCGTTATTGCTCGGCTTCACTAAATGAGTGCTCGTAAGAACAAAATAAGCGTCGCAAAACATGCATGCATACATAGTGGCTACCCATGACAAAACAAACAAGCAATAAGCCAAATGCTCGAAGGACAGCAATCTTTACAAGACATCTGATTGAACTGAATTGCCACCCCTCGCCGTACCTCAGCATTCATCTGGGACGTGAACATCAAAAGCTCCGTGCACATGTTCTCTCTATCCTTCAGAATAATTTACACTGTTGTTGAACAAAATTCTCATTCTCTGTCGCGGGAAAAATGTCTCCAGTTAAACTAGAACAGGCGAAGATTGCTGAACGAAGTCGACATGGATCTTCATGAAGTCATGCACTAAAATATTTGCGACAGCTGTAGGTTTATCGCCGCTTTTATTCGCAATACACCGCTGTGCAGCCTTGAGCCCAGCTTCATGAAGGTTGTTCAATAAGTGCAATTATTATCATCCGTAAGAACCACGTGCCACATAGACTGTCTTTTGCGCGTCAAAATGCGCTTTCTTATTTTTTGCACTTCTTGATCGTTTTAAGAATAAATTAGTAAAAAATCAGAACAAAAACAGAGAAAGCAGCCCTCAACTCATGTTTTTGAACACAGAGTTTAGCTAAATGTAACCGCAGACTTGATGTATCCAATAAGGCATTATTCTTCTGAAAAAAGGTTAAAGTAAGCGTGGCAAATGTTTGCAGTGGGTCTTTTCACGGTCTACGCAAAATTCCGCTTCTGTATGACGGCACTCATACAAAGACGAAGCGAACACTGGCTAATACATGGTATTGTGAAAAGGAGGTTGTATTATTGGAAACAATTCCAGTATCAAATGCACTATTTTATATTTAATTTTTGTACTATGCGAAATAGATTATGCCAGTGTCTTTGTGGCGGTCTATGCCTTTTCTGACATAGTTTCCATGAGAACGGTGAAAATCTGATTTACGGAGGAAGTTCAACGTCACAGAATATTATATAAGATTCTCAGATGCCTCCTGGGATTCGGTGACACCGAAGTGAATCGCGAGGAGAATATTTGTTGCCGCTGTTTTTTTATTCGTTTATAAAATATACGTAGATCCACACGGTGTTCCACTCTGCAAGTAAGGCATGACTACCTGCATTTGTATTGGTAGTATTTTCGCTTCTTTCTCTCGTTCTTATTTGGTGAAATATGCTGACTTGGGAATCAAATCTGATCATCCTCATATACCATCCCAGTATTCTTTAGAATTTTTCCAATTTATGCCACAAATTTTTCATCTGTAATTGATTTTTGAAGATTTATGTTGTTTTTACTTGCCAAATTGTATCAAAATATGTCCCAACAAGTGCGTCGTATAACAACGGTCCGATCACAGTCGTGATGTATTTTTTCTTTTTTTGCAAAAAGACCAGTACAATGCATTTAACAACTCACTAATTTTCACAGGTTCTTCTTCCTCTACAAATGAAAAAAACAAGCTTGCATGCGCCTTCATTTCAATAAAGATGTTCATAACAAAAACTCGTCAATTGATTTGCACTAAGTTTTGTGCAAATAGTATTTTGAATGCCCGAAACTTTGTAACGTACGAACCATGGTTCAGTCAATTGTGTGCAATATATCACATAATTTTTCATGAAAAATATTGATTAGAGGTGATTTGGTAATAGGATGGATTCCACATTTGGAGACGACTCGCAGCTGCGCTATTATTTCAGCAACCTTCCTAAAACACTTATGGTAAGTTATGAAACGAGATATAGCGAAGTATAACCGGGGTCATTAATACTATACACTAATACTATACCAAGCGCTGCCTACTCATGGAGATCCAAATCTCCCTCAGACTAAAAATTCTCGATTAGGAGTCCTCTGCTTTGCATCAAGGCAGTTGAAGTGTAGGATGTGTTTAACGGCTAAAAATACCGTTGTGAGCAATTGGACCTTTGAATATAGGTGCTTATACAAAGTGAAAATGTCACCATTGTACAGGCACTTAACTCTGCGTAGAACGATTTGTTTTCATCAAGTCTTGAAAAGAGTTTGTTTTATTCCACTAGCCACTTTTGAGACGGGCTAAGATAAATGAACTGCAATTGCACTCGTGATGTTTTAGGTGCAAATCCTTTTATTTAAACCAGGTACTTCAAAACCTAATCAGATGTTTTTGAGATAGAAAAAGACTGACGATCACACACACCGTCGGAGCAAATTTTATATCCGTTGGAAGGCCACCTGGTTGCAAAATGGGGACAAATTAGTGAATATTTTCGCGAATCGTAATCTACCGAATGAGTTGTTTAATGGCGAATTTATTGACTTGCGTTTCAGTGAGAATTAGGTAAGTGAGGGACAAAAGCACGCCAACTATTTTGTGATTGTAGCTATGGTTTCATCCGCAACGAAAAAGCAAGGATGATTTCCAAAATATGATTAAGCAAGAAATAAACAATATTAGATAAAATGTATCTGCAGAGCCATAAACTGCATAGAAAATAAACGATCGAGATGTCTCTCAAGGGCTTCAGGGGTCTCTACAATGTATTGATGACTCTTTCTATGAGAATTAACGTGAATTTCAGGCAAATCACAAAATGTGGCATACGTTTATGTGCCGGCATTCCCGTTTATTATATAAAGGATATTTAAATAGGATGGTGTCACCAAATATTTCCAGGGTCTCACGATCTCCAGCATTCTAGGTTACATTTAAGATACATCTAAGATTATTTATGTAAAACATATGTGAGGGGTATTTTTAGTAACACATTTGGTTCAAGTAGTTCCCCCGTTTTGTTTTTTTTTTTATTCCATTTTTGAGGAATACTTTAATTCCTGCGCAGCCTGCAGATGTGAACTGCTGGATTTGTATTTTGTTCGGTAGTCAAACACTCAGTGAAAAAGCCTTGCTTTGTATTTCATCTCAGATATTAGCGGTCGAGCACTTGTGTAGGTTTAACAGTGGCAGAACTATACGTAAAAGTTAAAAACCGTACAATCCCTATCACAACACAATTTGACAGCGAAAAATTCCCGATTGGAACTCAGCAGATTGTATTTCGACCCTACTAACAACTTCTACGTTCACTCCTTACAACCGTTATCTTTTAAAACATATCTATCCCTCTGTCCACCACAAAATGGATTATCCAGTTCTTCGCAAGTACATTTTTGGGTGATTGAAACCACAGACTGTATACCTTGTTAAAAATCACCTGATATAACGTCCCATTCTGCACTACTGAAGACTTGACTCTGAGTTTGTAATAGCTTTCAATTTTGCGTTGATCAAAAACTGATAATGCCAATTCTAGGCAAAGTGGATCAAATCCTAGCGAATTTACACTCATTTGCAAACAAATCTGGTTTTGCGAGAGACTCACTTGAAACCCAGCTGAATCTCTCGTTTGTGACGTTTCCAGGCAACCGAATCTGATTCACCAGGCCCTCTCATGTTTCAGTAGCTAAGATATTCGAGATATCGCGATACATATATATTTTAGGTAATAAAAGCCCCAATGGGGACCAAGACACGTGTTGCTTACGTAATCCTAATGAAACCGTTGAACATACTTTGGAGCGTGTTGTCATTCCAACAACTTAAGTGAGAAAAAAAGTTACCAAACCGTTTGAGACCCGTTTCTTTCGGGGTCTATGAAGCCAACAAAACACAAATTATTTTGGCTGCATCTCTTAAGTATTTGTAAAAGCAGCCTTTCCTATTGATTTGCATTAAAGCTGGAGTGTACGAAAGCCTAGTTAACAAGTGCCCAGTTCAGCATGCATTTTTACTGGAGTCCCGGTGGACTGCTCTCTTTGGCCAGCTCGCTTGGTTGTACCGTTGACAAACGGTATGCCATTTATTTGGAAATATCACAAAGGGTTGCTTCTCTTTCCATTTTGGCCTCTGAGCACGCTTAACGTTCAGATGCATTACTTTGTGCATGTTGGATACTCAAGCTTTACTGATTTTTAAATAGTACGTAAATAAATGTTGATCTACTGTTTAAAGTTCCTAAGAATATACCTAAAGGCAGAAAACGTTTCCAAATAGGCTATTATCAAAAATATTATTGATTGTGATAAAGAGGACCGACTGTCTACTAAACAGTAGGATATTTCGGACATCTTGTATATGTCTGACCACAGTTTATAGGATAACATGCTGAAATTACTTTTTTATTTTGCGTTTTGCACATTTACTTAAACTTTCGCTCAGCTCTACTCCTGAATTTCAAGGGCACCAAAGTGCAGTTACTAATATTTTGCTTTCAAAAAGAGCATAGAAAAACTTCAAAGGTTCAAAGAAGTGAAATACTTCGACAATGTTTGCCAGTCAGTTTGTGTTACGCACCAATTTTTTTCTTCCCTGAAGTGAGTCAGACGGCATAATTTCTTCTTAGGTTGGCTCAGGTTTTGGCAGAATTTTGAGTAAACCCTATGTCGGGTGTCACATCACGTGGTTTAGGGATTTTTATCCAAGTCTTCCAGAACGTTATAGTTTTTAAATTTGCGGCCCTTGCTTACTTGCCATCACAGATTATCAAAGTTGAGCGAAACTTCTGGGAAGCTAACTGCAGCCAGGGTGAAATAATAACGAAAACATTTAAGCCTTTAACTTTGGAAGAATAATGCACTTTCCGAGTGAATTCGGTATGTGGCTTCTATAGTAAATCGAAATGCAATAAAAATTGGCACCTCAAATTAACGTCAAGCATATGATTTTCGAATTTAGGACCCAGTTGTAAACTTGGGCTCAGTTGTGGTGATCCCCGTGTATGCTTTTTATATCAAGTTCTTCGCATTTAATTTGTTCAACAATCTAGTGGTCATTTTATGAACCACAATCAACTCGACAAGGCTCATGTGAGAAATCTGCAAGATTCTACTGAGCTTACTTCTTGGGACTAAAGGCTCTATGCCTGAAAAACGCAAGTAATAATATACTTGTTAAATTTGAAACTTTCTGTGCGTTTGTGTGTTTTGTGTGCCCAGTTTCTGAAATAATGAAATTCCACCTCAAAAGAAACATAATTCACTCCTGATTGTGGCGTTTTACCTACCTGGCGTTTGTACCATGGCGGAAAACGACAGGTGCCATCAAATCACAGAGCACAAGAGGGTGATCTCCTTTCTGATGTAGACTTGATAGTGGAGTGATAATTATGAAAGCATTTTCTAAGCAGTTTGGACTGATTAGGCAGTCGGAAGTGAAATTCCAGAAACTGAGGCCATTTGGTGCCAGTTTTCAGTGACCCATTGCTTGATGCTAAGTCGGATGTATTAGACCATGTCGCAGTATAATCAGCTACAGGATATGAAAACATGCAAGCTATTTTTTAAATGACGAGACGATAAGAAACTTCCCATGTGAGCGGAAACTCGAAAAATGTCTACATGAATGATATGTATTACCTTTAAGGCGTTATTTTAAAGTCCTTCAGGGAGGCGAATTCCAACAAAAGTTATAATCAATCGTTTAACTCTGCTTGGCTAAACATTAGCTGATGGAATTAGCATTCTGTCAGCAGGATTTAACCAGCATTCCTCGTATCCCTTGACTGACGTAGGCGTAGCCGTGAAGGACAGATTGACTTTGCCTAAACACTCCCGACTGACGTAGGCGTAGCCCGGAAGGACAGATTGACTTTGCCTAAACACTCCGGCTTGAAATTAAAGTCATGCACCCCACTGAGATCCAGTTTTGTGTGTACGGAACAAATTCCCCAACAAACTCAACCAGGTAATTTGACTCTGCAACCTGCTTGCAAAGCATCGGTTGACTACCAATATTCTTGCTAAAGTAACCTGGGTTGACAAACCTAAAGAACTAATTCAAGTGGCAGATATTTATAAGCCCGTCGAAACCATAGCAATATATATTTTTTCTGAAAAACACTTTCAGCTCTTAAGGGACTGTGCCATTCTCATTTAAATTCGCTACATTTATCTATCGAACGCCTGGTACAATAGTTGCATCTCTTTTAAATTTAGACCTGTTATTCCTGAAGATTTCGGACTCCAGTATACTTGAAATGCTAAATTGTTTCGAATAAACTACGCGTGGATCACTTACGGCTCAAAATTTTCAAAGCGCTCGAAGAAATCCTACGCACACTCTTTTCAGAAGACTTAGTTAATGAAATTGTCAGCGGTTTTGGGTGCAATGAACATGTTTCCAATTTAAATACATCCAAGCGTAGCAAATATCTGCAAATGGCAGCCTCCTTATTTGTATTTTATGCCCAACCTGTCTAAACGGAAATTCATCCTGTTTATCCGCATTATTTTTATCTAGCATAGACCTGCACTCACATAAGGAGTAAAATGCTTCTGCCAGTCAAAATGTCCAACCGTTTGTACCTACGAATCATTTCAAATACCAAATATACGTATGTGTAAAATGGTTAAGTGTTTTGAGACGTAAGTAAAAGTACACTGTCCCAACGTTCATGTCCGTTGTGGGCCAACATTTTCCCAGATCTGATTGAGTGTAGGATTAAAATAGTGACCTCAAGCCGTGTAATGCATAAGGGAAACCAATTTACACTCACATCTCCGGAAATTATTATGGATCAGTCGGCCACACTGACCACAATTCCTCAAAGCGCTTGTTTGACTATACTGAGACAGTATACAATACCCAAAAAAAAACAAAAATGCTACAAGAAATTCTCTGTTCTGATGATTTGCTCTTAGTTTAAGGATCATTCAAAGCATAGAAAATAGCCACTCCTATGTTTCACTTTATCACCTTCGTACATTTTAAAAAGACAACAGTGCACAGGAATCGTTCTGCACATTTGGCTTTCCTAATACCTTGGTCCTGTTAATATTGTGCCTCAATCTCAACTTGGGAAAGTTCAAAATTTGTGCCTAAATGGAAAGTTTGTTTAACTGAGCCCCTCATAAACCAGGACGCAGGTAAGGATGCTTGGGAAGTAAATTCAGGAGAACATGTGGAACAGCGTTACAAACCTCGTGTGCTGCATTAACCATTTACTATCTGGAACCAGTCAGTCCAATCGGTGTCTGGTTTCACAACATTCTTGGTGGACTTGTATGACACAAGAGAAACAGAATTAGGAAACACCAGGATACGAGTATGCTATCATATCTAGTCATATTAAACCGACTTTTTTTCTCACCCCTAGTTGAGTAAGTTTAAAGTATTAGCAAGGTTCATGAAGCTCTCTGCCTGTTCAAAATTTTGGAAACATTTTAACTTTTTCTGACCAGAACAGTCTTACCTTGGAAGTTGCTCCACGATTTCAATACAAGTTTCAGACTGTTTGACAAATTTCACCATTTTGAAATATTTTATCGTGAAATCACTTATTCGTGGACGTACAGCTGTACACTTGTGGTTTGAAGTCAGTGTTTGAAGTAATACTCACGTTTTTCTCATAGTATACATTGTTTGGTTGTGCAAATGACCAAAACTGGTCGACCACGGTTATTAGTTACCGCACAATAACAGCGGTCGAATCAACAAACATCACTGGTATGCACGGGAGAGTACGGTTTCTCATGCAGGTCAGGAAGACTCCTGCCTCGCACAAAACGCGACTAGATTTGTTTGTTCTCAAGTGACTCTAAGAAATGCGTCCGGTTCGGGCAATTCACAAAATTGGCCCAGATATTTAGTACACGCCGGCACATACACAATCTGCTTGAGCGTATCATATGTATATTTGTCATGAGTAGTTCATGTATTCTCTTGCCTACAGCGAGCCGCAATGTGTAAAATAAGGGAACAGATGGAAAACTTACGGACGGCAAGGCTGCTGGCTACATATGGAGAAAAGTTGAAATTCAATGTGAACATTCTGAACTGAAGACACAACAGTTTGCATCCTGACAGAAGACCTTTAGCCTCAACAGTGGGGTAACCATTTGTCACGTCGGCCACCGTTTAGTCAAAAAACGTTTAGCTATCAGCCTGCGTACGTTATCGAATAATTCGGTCAACCCGAGGAATACCAGTCATAAGTGGCAAATTTGCACGGGTAGGTGATTTTGGGTGTGCGTGGCCGCATCGGTTTCCTGTAAACGCTCCTATGTTTGACGCAGCGCCATTGATCATTTGACTCGCGCGTAGTCGGAAAGTCATGCAAGCTTCACTCCTTGCTACTTATAGTTACGAGTAGTGCATATCATTGATCATACTGGGCTATGAACCCGTGGTCGTCTGATACAAATTACAAACTTATTGCTGCCAGTATACTATAACATAGTGCAAGTACCCTAATAACACGTTAGCGAAGCGTAGGAGGTTATAGTTTCCATGATCACCGTTGTTTTTCAATATTTATTTATTGGCTCCCCAATTCGATGCGGAGTGACCACAAACCTTTGGACATTGCAGAATGAACACTGCTTAGATCAACATGACAAAGTTACAAATAGTATCCGTGAGAAAAATGCGTGGAAGCCATACCCTTGGGACTTGGTGATGACCGTGTAACAATGCGACAAGCATTGATATTACTTGTCGGAAGCAACTTGTGTGGAACGATTTACTTGTTTGCTCATCATGTGTTATGCACTTCAGTGCATATTTTCATATTTTTTAGCCGAATATATAAGTAATTTTAAGTTGAACTCATCCCCCCAGAAATGCAAGAGCACCTTCTGGAATAGCCACATTCAGCAGTTTTAACAGACCAACTCGGAAAGGAGATGTGTTTTGCTGTAGGTTCAGACAACATGCGGATGTTTCCCAAGACACAATCCTGTTTAAAACCGTTACCATCCTATTTGGACCATATGCCAGAAATATGTTTTAGACACAGTAAAACTTATAACCCCTGTTCCGTCCAAGAAAAATGCCTCCCGTAGTCTTTGTGCACAAAGGGCATTCTCCTGCAAGAGAATGATAATTTGTAATAATAATTTACCACTGATCATTTAAATCAATCATTTGAGTCACTGGCTGGAGTTTGAACGAATATAATTTTATTAGTTTGGCAAACCGATTAGGGTTTGCATGGCCCTGAGTATGTGCGAATCCCCTTTGCAGATATAGTTTTACCATTTATGTGCTGTGTGGAATAGTCACATATAAAGCGTGTTTTGACAAAATGCAGAGTATGTGAGAATCCCCTTTGCAGATATAGTTTTACCATTTGTGTGCTGTGTGGAATAGTCACATATAAAGCGTGTTTTGACAAAATGCAGTGAACTACTGTCAAGCACAATGGATAATATGATATATGTGGTAACGTCATCTTATGTTGTAGTACTGGCCATTATTTTACATGATTTTCATTCAGAATTGTGGATTACTGTGTCAGAGGCGCTCCTTTGTTGGTAAATAACATAACATTCCGTTGGGCAAAAGACTGGGAGTTTTGAAATCTGAACATGAATAACTGAAGCCATTTACTTGTGTCATTTCTTTGCAAAAGTGTTTACTGGTTGGTTCTTGGTCAGCGAAGCACAAATTTTTAAAAAATCATCAAGTCATTCGCTTTTGTCCTCAGCAATTTTAAGTTTACTAAAAGGGTGCTACTTAGAAATACCTCTACAAATACAACAAAACATGATGATTTGTGAATAGAACGCACGCATTTCACTTCGTCATTTGCCACTACGGCCTTTATTTCGTAAGCTGCTCCTGATGTCTTGCGCAGCGGCAGTCTAAAACCACCTTTACCCTTAAAATCTTGGGCCAATTATTTTTTCCTCAGGCTTTTCAGATGCTGAACTAGATGCTTAATACCTGGTTTTGGGAGAACGTTTCACACGCAAACGGTCTATTTGAGGCCACAGCCTTGACGCTTCTCGCATTCAAGTAAACGCGTTTTCACTTACGCACCCTTGTTACAAATCAAGTTCCTGCGTCTTTGCATAAAAGTGCTAAATGTAACCGTATCTGTGTGCGGCTAGAGAATATTGTGGATTCTTTTAACTGAGGTGCTGCAAAGGTACAGTTCCTCAGCGCTGGCCACAATGATTGTCTTAACTAGCACACCGGTGTGCATCACTATAACCGTAAGTTCTATGGCACACTCCTGTTATGTCACAATCTGTATTCTCTAATCAAGTGCTCCCTAATTAAACCCAGCTGGACATTTATGTTCTGCGCTCACCCCAATTTTCACACCAAATTAAACACATTTAGCTGCTCTTCCAGAAAAAAATTATTCAGCTGTATCAACCTTTCGGTGCCTAACTTCAATGCCACCCGAAGGTCGCATAAGGGCTGGGATACCGCCGGGTTGCCCAAGCCTAGACACAGAAAGTCGAGAGGTCGGGTTCGAACCGCCGACCTTCCAGTCAGTAAATTTGCCCCCTAACCACTTGGGCCATCTCGCTTCTCCGGAACACTGAAGCAAATCCACTTTTAATGTTTGTTCAGCACTCCTGCAAGGTCAAAGCGCAAGAAGCATATTCTAGTTGTTAGGCCACTTCTATCCTTGTCTAGACGGAGTGGGATTAGCAGAAATCTTTATGTTATTTCATGGTTCTCGAAATTGTCGGTACATTCATTAGTGCCTTGGAGACATTTCAATTTACCCTAATAGCTTCCGCTTCAAAACCACTGAAACACTGCACTTGCCGCGTAATTTAACTTTTACCGCGCTGATCCACGGGATACGTTGTTAGACACTAATGTTCACAGTTTCGCTTTTATGAAATTGGGTGTTTACGGAAAATGCGACTCTACAAATTACAGCACCAATTTTAGCACTAATTTTAGACAGGTTTTTCAGCGGTTTTAGATTGCGCTATTATCATCTCAGCCATTATATCTAAATCATCCAAAAGATGTATATGTCCTTCAATAAAGCTTGCACTTTACTGGACGACTTTTAGCGTTTCTCACCATCCGTTGGTCGCAAGAAGACTTTCAAACTTAAATTGCGCACAGAGGCATAAATCCACACTGGACAAGAAAACGTACTTTTCAGAAATTATTTACATAAACCCAGATACCAGTGACAATAACTAAACTACCCGTAAAAGTATGTGATGAAATTCTGATATTCTGGCTACGGAAACATCTAAGTCAACCGACCATTCTTAATACCGCATTGGTGAGGAAATATATCACAACGTAAAGCTAACACGCACAAAGAAATGATAAATAAATGACCCGATAACTTACTTGCCGCCGCTAATATAAAAACATATGCATAGAATAAAAGCATCATTACTTTCCAGGGCGTCGTTTTCTGCAATTGATAAGTTGGAGACTTTAGCACTACAAAACTAAATTGAGGTATTTATGACAGAACACTGCCACTTGTCACAGGTTCATATTACCAGCTAAGGTTTACGCGTTTGTTAAAAACTCATTGGTCAATCTGTACTCACGTGACTCGTAGGTGACACACGTTTGAAAACCAAAACCGTGGAAGTAAGACTTGTTATTATATATAAAATTTTACAATTCTATTGCAAGCCAACTTAGAGTTCGACGGCGCAATCCAACCCCAATTGTTTTTTTTAAATAATTCCAGAGACTTTACAGTAAAAGGAATTGCTTTTTCTTGAAAAGCAGAATGTCTTCAGTGCATAAAAGCTATAAATATATTTTCTTTCTGAACGTATTCTCTGGATCTAACGGGAGTTTATTTGACTTACATCAACAAATAAGGAGGTGAAATACGCCTTTTTTACAGCGTTTCCCAAACCTGTAAAATTTATAGGAAATTTCATACGAGATTTTCCACCGTGACTGGTGTTCTTTGTTCAAGTCTATCTCTCCTCGTTCTCTTAGTGATGGAGTTGTGGTGCTTAAAGCACTACGTCTGCAGTATAAAATATCGGAATAGTTAAAGTAAATCAAACATTGCATAGATGTTACACGATATTATATTTTAGCTAAACTTCGCCACTTTTAATCTCTTGGTGTGTTTTCTGTAATTGATCTATTATCCGCTCGCTCTCCGCAAATATTCTGCAGAAAATGTTGTTGGTTGAATAGTACTTTTCTTTTAAAGCGGTTGCTAATGTTCCCCTCACCTTCACTACTCACATTACCTGGTCTTCTTTTAAATCTGTTTGTTTAGACGTGCGATGTAATATAGGCTTGCCCTTTGTTCGTCTGCTAGATTCGTGGCTTGGTTCTTCACATCGCATGCACAAAGTGGTACGATCAAGGATAAACCGAATGTTACAGTCATTTTATGGATATACAGATATTATTTCACTTCTTTAGTGATTTTCCCTTAGGAACTAAGTAAACAAAAATTAACTAAAAACTAACTAAATAACTAACTAAAACTAACTAAAAAATGTGCTGCACACAAGCCGCCTCATGTTTTAGTTGGCACGATATTCGAGATGTCGCAGTACATTTTCATCAAGGAAACTATTCACAAGGCTGCCGAGAACTCTTCGACAGCCCAAGACCAAATAAATTAATTTGCACAATGAGTGTGTTTCTCGAAAATAGTCCAATTTGGCTTCAAGTAGAACATAAGGTTGACGGAAAATCGGGACTGCGCCTACCTGATGAGCCCCAAGAAAAGCGAAACCGGTCGTGGGCTGTCGAAGAGTTTTCAGCAATCTTGTGAGTAATTTTCTTCATAAAATAAATTAAATTGATCAGTAAATCATTGATTATTTTTATTCCGAAAGCGTTCTGCGTCGACTTTTTTCATTCCGTTTGGTAAGGTACTAGCCTTGAAGTTAATCCAGCTTCTCAGTATTGTTCACTAGGATTTTAGAATAACCTATGGAGAAGAAACTGAATGTTGAATCTCGGACACGCGCGCCACAAATGGACCTTAGGAATCTCTCAATCATTTCTTCTCAGGTAATCCTACATGGGCGGAGTGGTATATACGTTTTTAGGCTTTGGCTGTTTACGGCAAAAACGCAGCGCCTTATAAACTGTTTTTACGATAGCATGCCAAGTCTTCATATTAGATCAGAGTTGAGCTGAGTTAGAAGGGTCCACAAATAACCTGTGGCAGAGTATACCACATAGGAAATTTAATAAATGGTGTAGTGGTGTAAGACTAAAACCATTTACTTGTAAAAGAATGCCTTAGAGTTCCGCATTTATGCAACTCTGCATCAAAATCTGCCTTGTAAACAGCAGAATGTTTTGGCCAGGCAATAGAATTGATGTGAGATACTGCGAGGACTTGGTTTATAAGCTCAAGTCAATCAGTACTGTTAAGTTCAGTCAAAAGTATTAAACACATTATGGCTCTGTACATTCCTTGATATATAACTTACCTGAAAAACTGGTAGATATATTTGCATTAGAAAGATGGTTGCATTCTTTTTGAGGTTAGATCCTAATAAGTGATCATAGCTTGGGAAAAGAGCCGGATCGTAGGCTAACACAGTCAGCAAATGGCAAAAATGTTTCGCCACAGGTCAATAACACGATCTGTTCAATCACCGGAAATTGCTGCCTAAACTTTGCTAAAACCGATGCAATCGATTTTGCTTTCATTTAATGTCCACAAGAAACTCGATGTAACGTTAAAGTTACCTTATAAAACGTGTGTACAGGTTCTGTCCGTTGAACGTGTACCCATTAGGGTGACATTATTTCTTCAAAATGTACAAACTTTTCACTTCCTTGTTATTGCAAAGTGCCAATATAAAACAAGCGCCTGTATCAGTTAGTGAGTTGATATAATGCCTCTTAATCTGATGTTGTATTACCTCCATTTGCAGTTGCTGGACGCTCATCATGTCAAATTTGCCAACTTTGTGGACATTGGAGAATATCACAGGAAGTGAAGCATTACTTTTTAAACTTAAGGGTTGCAATTTCTTGCCTTAATTGCTTCTTCTGCATTTTTGCCAGCTTTTGATATGGACATGGGAGTCAAAAGTAATGAGAATCTTCACCTTTGCACTCAATAACACAGTTTTCCAATAACCTAACACCTAGGTCTTCTTTAGAGCTTCCGTGGAAGAACCAGTACAACTACTGGACAGGCACTTGCAATCTACAAACAGCTAGACATTAAGAGGAAGGTAAGTTGACGTCAAATAGACATTCTAAAAAGTTTTTTGCCAAGGGTTGAAAATCCATCGTCATATTTCTGCCTCAGCACTCAAGTCGTCCGATCAAACTAGCCGCAGAATTTTGTTAACAAATAATGCCAAAAATGCCAGGAGACTAAAACACGTATAAGGCTTGAATTCGACACTGTCTATCCTAAAGCTTCACAGTTAAGTTCTGCTAACCGTCATATTGGACAGTTTGTTCCAGCTCCCTGTATTATGTGCCGCAAAGGTTCTAACTGCAGGCACTCCCGTCCTGAAGTGTATGAAGTTTTGATTGTGTACCTTACCGCGCAGACAAACAGATGAGGGATCCGTGTGCTCTTCAGGCGAGCACACCTGGACATGGATGTAGCTGTCGCGGTCGTTAGGGGCTAGTACAACTTCGAAATAACTGTATAACAATTTTTGGATCCGTTTGTCGCTTAATCATTCTTAAGCAGCTTCTGGTTGCTGATCACTTCAACACTATTTCCGTCAACCGGTTTTGTCCAGAATCGGGTTATGGAATATGAATACGAATTTAATGTCAGCTCAGTCGCCAACCGGCCAAAACTGAGAATGAATTACTGCACCTGAATACTAGACTATCCTCACGATAGATGTGGACCTCATCCAGTGATTGGCTTGGTGTTTGATGGTTAACCTGGTATATAGAAACCGATGCGGACAGAAATCGTAAAACCCCCGAACTACTCTGGATCCCAGCTAATCAGTGTAGGACCAGTGCCTGCAGTTTAAAATCTGTCAAGGTTTTTGCCAAACTTGTGGCCACGTTTGAGTCGCCATTTTACACGAATCAGCTTGACGCTTGTTAGTCCGATGATCACGTACCACTAATCAGATCTTGATGCCCTAATCCCAAACCATATTCCACTTGGCGGAGTTTAGAGTCCACGACTACCGCTGACCAAGTGAGACGACTTTAGCAACCATTTTCAGTGGTTCTTTGTCAACGAGGGATAAACCACAGGCCGTTCAATTTGGGTTGACCGTGTTGCTATGGGTAAAAAGGAGATGTTACAATTTTCAAACTGGGATTTCATCCCATTAGTTAGGCCAGTCTGTGCTGAAAACGTGAGAAGTATTGTGCAGCATATTGGTACTAAGTTTTACTACGCCAACAAACAATGGGTCAGAAATCCATTTTTAATTTTCTCCGCTGTACATAGGATTTTGATGAAACTGAGATTTTCAAACCACTGGGAAAACATCTGTGTACATAGCCTGAACCACAAAGCGAGAGCCGTTTTTCGAATGAACAGCAATAAACTACTTAATACGGCTGTTTTTTTAGGAGTGGGGTAGATTCGTGTCGTAAGACGTGTCAAACTTCCACGCCAGGGCTTTCCATGACGTTATATATTTATATATATATATAATGCTCTTTATAAAGTTAAAGTGAGCTTGAAGATTTTATACCACTGAAGAACGAACGAATTTGTCATATTTTGTGTCGCCTAATCATATCCAGCTTCCCCTATTTATTTCAACGATTTGGCAAACCTTCAGCGACACTGTAAATTGTGATTTTGTTCGACTGAAACAGCATTCGAGGTTTGATGAGTCACAAAGAATACTTTATTGCTTTTTGTGCCTCCGAAATGTATTTTTCCTAAGAAGCAACCTCTTTTTACTGCATTGTCCAATTTCACATCTCACCCTGCTCATCTATTTTTGTTTTGACAGCAAGAGGAATAAACGTTGGGCGAACCAAATCTGAGAAATTTCGGTGGAGACATGTTACGACAGTTCTACTGACTGCATTCTGATGTTGCAATATGAAATTTGTCTTGAAACCTTACATGTTCACCAGCCTGCTTATCAATTACTGAACTCGATGTTCAGTCAATAGGCTAAATCGTGATGTGAGTAAGCGACTATCCCGTCAGCCTAAATCGGCTAGAGGAGTGCATTCCCACCTCGATATTCTTGGTGTACTATGGCTACGGTGTCCCTCCTTCAGATTTTAGAACTTTCGAATGGTACTAGAACTTACGGGCCTTCAATCACAGGTGACACTTTAGTATTATGTCAGCTGAGATCAAGAAAACGCAAAATGGGTGCGTAGTTAGGGCTATGCGAGACCAAAATATACTTGTCATACTTCAATGGCCATACTTACTCCTCGAAAATGCTGGCCAGAATCCAGATTAGTAATAGAAAGCGGAAGAAGACTCAAACCGCTGCGTTTATTGATTGCGCAAGTAAAATTCTCAGTTTAATGCCTAACTTTGGTCGTTTATTTATCGTTTTGTTTGAACGCGCTCGTACTCAAATGCTGCTTTGGAAGCCCAGTTTGTACTCATTTAGCGTCGGACCACACAGGTTCACAAAAAAGGGAACTAGAGATCATTGCAAATTGATTTGGTTTCAGATAACACAATCTGATTTGCAAGTTAGTTCATTTGTGTGCGCCCTCAAGTAAGGAGGTATTTTGCATCGGATGGACAAAAATAAATTGTTTTCAAAAGGTCATGTCAGGTGGGCGTAGACAAACCGGTGTTTACACCTGTTCACTAGCACAAACTGGTTTACTTGGTAACCAAATTCAAACGTTTGTAATCTCCATGGTTAGCCACAAAAGTGACGTTTACATGTTCTGCTGACCTATTTGACCTCCTAGTTTCTTCATCTTTGTTCAGGGTCTGACGGTATGACCCGAAAAGAATGAAATATTACTAATGACCATTCATATCATTTGTTCGCCACATGAACAAACTACACTCATTCACCTTACAAATTTATGTTTTCTGGTAATACCTACAGATGTACGGCTTTTAGATAAGAGAGCATTGAACCCACCACGATCATGATCATGGTGATCCGTCCATCTGTCGATCTATGCAGTCGAGTTTCGCAGATAAAATCGATGCAAATGATCGTAGGAGTGGAGTAGATTTGTTCCGATTGTGATTTATATGGTGTATGATTACCATCATTTAAGATAGCAGTGCGAACTTAGGAAGGAGCCAAAAAATCTATAAAACAAACTCTAACGGAAATATTGAATCTCCGGAGTAACTGAAGTATCAGTGATATACAGTAGCTCGCAACTTAACCTGTACACAACTGTTTGCAAGAAGTCAGCGTATTCGAATCCACACTGAAAGTTTGAGTTCGTGTAGACTTTTGTTGAACCGAACCAAGGAATGTCGTAGGCTCAGCCTCACCTCAGGCAACCTCACGAAAGACATAGCCCTTGTTACAAAGGCGCACAAAAATCGTCTGTCTAATGAAAAACGCTTATAACGTTTTCACGACCTGAGCCATGAAACATCGCAACATCGGTCCTGGATCCTAACGACTTTATGAAGAACATGGTTGACAAATTTCCCGGGCGTAGTCATAAGCCTTCATTTGTCCTCTTGTCACCAAAATAATGAAGAAGTCAAATGCATTTGCACGATGAAAGACACTTTAAAAACACACTAACTAGCCATCAATGGAAAAACGGAACAACCTGTGACGCCTATCGCTGAATAAAAGGGGAGAGACCAGTTGGTGTAAAGTAGGATCATTGGTATGGTTTCTGACGTTGACAAAACTTCAGAAACCCAAGATCTGTCAGTTACTCTGTTCGATTGCATCTTTGTTGAAAAACGAAATGCGTTTACAGAGTCCAAATTTGACAACACCTAAAAGCCACTGAAACTTGATAGCGGGATTTGTCAAATTGGCCAGCTTTCCCAGGACACTAAGTTGCTTGAACTGGAAAAAAAGTTAAGTATTATTTCCAGCTTGTCTCATCTTGCAATGGGACAAACGTTAAGTGGCATGATGCTTTCTTCTAATGTGGATGCCTGGATGCCTATATTGAAATTATGTTGATGGTTCTATGACTAACCAGCTATCCGAGACCCGAGAACATGCTCAGAATTCAATCTTATTCTGGCTGGCCTACCCGAACAGCTATGTGCATATGCCGCGAATATAACAAGGAGGCAGCAAGCAACTTTGTTAAGAATCACTCTCAGTGGTGCGTTTTAATTTTCCCCTTTCCTACTATCTACACTGAAAATACCTTTACCAGTGTCCCGGTGGATACTACTGATTAGGCATGCGAGTAGTATGTTTTTTCGTAAATTCGCTTGGCGTCTCTTGAAAAGTGAGATCTATTAGGGAATTTGTGGAGTTGCTTTGTAGCATTTGCTTGCATTTGAATAACAGTCAATGAGTGTCCAGGAAAGTTCAGAAAGACGCATTCTAGGCAAAGATGGATATTTAGTTTTGTAAACAAGATGCATATGAGAGTTTTGCTCCCGTGTCCAATGATTTGTGACTGTTCAGTTGGTGTTCCTCTAACAAACATTTTCACGGCAAAGGCCTTCTTCGTCTCACTAGTAACCCGTAGTAATTCCCACAAACATGCCAGTTGCTCCTTGTCGACCACAAATCGTTGTTGCTAGCAGCAACAACAATATCAGCGGTAAACGCTGACAATGAGCCAGTCACCCAGCAGGTATGCGGCCAAGATAAATTTACGTGATGTACAAACCAAATTCGGAATCGCCTGTCCAACGTCGGAGGATGACAGATTTTATCAGTGCAACTGTGGCAAAACGTGTGATATTTTGTGAAAGCCACGTGAAAAAATTTGGCAGCGATCACATACGCCCACGCGAGGAGATAAACTACTTGTTGCAGAACGGATCAGAAAATGGAGAAGAATCGAGAAAAATCAACATCAAGTCCAACAACGGGAATTATAAGCTGACTCACTCGTTCAGTTACTAAAATATTGTGAGTAGTTTAGATTCACCTAGCATACAGACATTGTTGTTAGTTTCCGAAAATTACACAAAATGCCTGCTTAAAGATGATGTCTGGAACCTATTACAGATCTTGAAAAATCCGGTTTCTTTTTGTTAATCTGGGTGCTCTCATGGACACCTTAAAAATTACTTGTGTTTTTGGAATGCAGTTCTCCTTAACACACAGAAAATCCTCACTTCTGATAAATACTGTTTACAAAAGGAAGAAATACAAAGAAGGGAGATTTCGGCAGGCCGATTCCTACCCGACACATACTCGGCTTTCTCAAAATTCGTCACATGTCCCAGAAGATATTTGCCTAGGAATGTAGCATTTTTGTATCCATGTTCAAAGCTTGTTCAAAATATTCTTTATTTATAATTTCTGGTGGGGATTCAGTTTTGAAGTTGCCTTAGCATGACTCAGCAAGCCCTGGGTTTGGCTAAAAAATGTTTGCCAAGAACTTGGTGGCTGCTCGATTTCCATCCTTCGCAGCCTCTGACAATGCAATACATTAATACACAAAGTATCACTATGTGGCATTTGCATGCTTGGTGGTTGGAAAAGCCCCAACGCCGTCTTGAGTCATGAATAGGTGCACTAAAATTGCGGCTGATCACCCTCAAAGCTAAGCGAAATTTAAGGGCTCAGAAAAAGCCACTAAATTGAGAGCACAAGTCAATAGCAAACATTACGCGAACCACTGGTTACCCAGTCCAGAAACGGTCTTTTCTTCACCTCTGACCATCTTGTTTACAATCACAGGGTCACTAATATTTTCCGACCGACTGCCTGTAAGGCGATGAATAACCAAAGAGGGTTTTGAACCTGATATGCTCTTCTGAAGCATAGAACACCGTCGTGTGGAGGTGCAGCAGTTTGTACCCGACGGATTTGGCAAGGTGTCTATCATACAGGA
Organism: Opisthorchis viverrini; assembly: GCF_000715545.1. Lineage (NCBI taxonomy): Eukaryota > Metazoa > Platyhelminthes > Trematoda > Opisthorchiida > Opisthorchiidae > Opisthorchis > Opisthorchis viverrini. Next base: position 368,008 of record NW_008752047.1, on the reverse strand, counting down.
TGCCTACAACTACCGCCGTAAGGATTGACCCGCCCTGTTGAGTAAGTGACCGAAAGTCTGACTTCATTTTGTCGGCTGGCACGTCTTTATTCTTGGACAGACTGCGAGTGGTGTCAGGCGTCATTGTTAAAGTAGATTGCAAAGTATATTGCTTTGCTCCGACGTGTCCAAAGCATCGCCAATATCGACGAAACGCGCTAAGATCTGACTTGGGTTGACCCTTTTAAAGCAACTCATGTATGACACGTGGCTGAACGTCCTGCATCCCTATTACAAACATCAGGGGTACGGGGCATCAGGTCGTGTAGTTCATTCTGGGAGCAAGGAGCCAGTCCTGGTGCGTAAGCTTTTTAGCATGTCACAGTAGGCGATTTGTGAGCAGTATCCAGCAGAGAAGTTCGTTCTTTGTGGAACAATTCATGGCACAAATGCGAGCCCCTAGAGTTTTGTTCGGCTCTACCGCCATATCGTGCTATTTCAATGTTCGTACATCTACCAGACAGCATATATGTGCATTTTAGTTAGAGAATCTTTCTGCCAGAGGACATGGCCCGTCTGGACGGTGCCACACTGTAGCTTATAGGGTCTGTAATTCGTTGTCACATTTACCATTCTCCCTGAACTTAAACCACACTTTGCAACTGTCGTACATATTGTATCATGACGTTTGTTTTAATGTTACGAATACACAATTTTCCGGTGCGACCTGCTGACTTTTTGCTGAACGAGTGTATTTACGCTCCGTTGAACTGTTTGTTGACCGTTGAACCAGTTGAACCAAATCTCTGTGTTTGC
>NW_008752047.1:358389-367109 GCF_000715545.1 Opisthorchis viverrini | reverse complement strand
CGACAAGTGAATATTTCCTTTCACAGCCAGTTACTGCATTTGGATCGGTGTAGCGGACTATTGGATCTACACATCTGTGAGTTCCCATTTGACTACTCATTCTTTTCCTATTGTCATTTTGTGATTTTGTACTGGTTACTTTGTTTGTTAATTTATCCGAACACGCTGATAAGGTCCTAGTCCGCTACAAGCTGCATGTTAGTGGTGCGAGCCGGCTGGGTTCGTTTAGCTGCCCGGCGCGGGTGACGTAAGACGCCTCTCGCGAGCTGGTTAAGTGCCGCAGATCCCAAGCCACATGTTCACTGTGTATTTGAGCTGGATACGTTTGACATCATAGCACAAGCAATGACAGTCTCGTTTTAAGTCATGTTTAAGGACTGCAATGGCACCAAGTAGAACACCGTTAAACGAAAACTAGTCGGTTTGTGTCAAAACTACGTAGGTTGAATAACTGGGGAAGTAATCCAGGACTGCAACGTACTACGTGACATCAGCTGGAGAAGGTAATTAAACGAGATCACTGATTGGTGTTTGTATACGTTTTAAACAGTGGGCACAGGAAGTACCTCTTGCCCTAATTAATCAGGCCAAAAAAAGTCAGATAGAGGAAGTACGACCAAATTGGGTAGACCTATTAGGTCAATAAAGCTAAGAGTTTTGAGAGACCAGACGGAAAAATAACTGTTAAATGGTGTCATCTGGATCACTACCTGTACTTCCGGGCCTTTACGATCTTACGTCCAAAGCAGGGATTATAACAAATCGAACGGAACTCAAAACGCTGAAAAGCAAGTGACCACCCGTAGTCCTTAAAAACAACTGTGCATAATCTAACCGCGCAAACGTTTTAAGCCCGACAGTGGGGGTCAAATCTAACTTAGGTAAAACCCGGCTCAGACGAGATTTGGTGTGTTCTTAAGCCTCTGTCTTTGATATGAATTGAGTGCGGTCATCATAAGTCGGTAACCGTCATCTGGGAAGAACTTGCCAACGCACACAGTGCCAATAATATTCGGTCAAAAATAAGAACGCCCGCAAAAGTTCTCCTGGTCTTTGCTGCAACTGAAAAGTAACTGACGAAAGGTGATTCGCAGAGGTACGCACAAATGTTACATATTATATCCCTTGAAGAAGCGTTGACGCATGAACTGGCGTGCCGGGCTTCTTGCAAAACAAAATGTCAGGCAGTGCTCTAGCAGTTTCATGGCCTTACATGGTCATACAAGTAACGAGTTGCACTCTAAAGCTGAGAACATTAGAAATACCTCAGCTACTGAACGATCTTTTAGTTGACTTCTACGCAGGAACTTTCTCGACAGAACTCATGTGTGACATTTACAGAGTAAAATGAAAAGCAACCTGCCGATACTCCTCGCGGAAGTTTTCTCAAGGAGATTGTGCACTAAACGGTGACCGCGTTAGTGTCCGGAGAATCACTGCGCTCTACGTTCAAGATCAACCGGTAAACGTGTGAATTTCTCTCGGTTGCGTAGCTTTTGGCCCAAACATCTTTCAATGATAAAACATACTTTATAGTTTCAACCTCAGCTTTAAGGATAGTACCGGATTTGATCAAAAAGGGCCACAGTCGGCCAGAATACATTCCCGAATTTCTTCTTATCCATATCGGCAATGCTTACATTAACGAGGAGTTTGAGGACAGCCTAGAAATTCTAAAAACCACAAATGGTGGAGCCAGGTTTCTAACAAAATATTCTGAAAAAGTTCCGGTTTCTCATTATGTATCTGACGTTACAAAAATTTAAACAACAAGAAATTGTCAGTTGAGTGATTGGCATTCGTATCATATAAATAGTGATGAAGGCTGCCAGTGCATAAGACGCCCTGTCCCGATGATATCCGTCATTAAATGCTCAGACTGCTGGTAGTAGTTGACCCCTTTACAAAGTCACTCAAAAATTTTGTTGATAATGCGAGGAGTTTAGATAAATTTTAATGGAGGTATTTTTCAGATTTGTGGAGCCAATTTACCCTGAGGGTCCAAGAAGAACTTGCGCCACCATATCCTTGCAGGAAATCATCAGTACCGTGCAACTCGCAAAGCACTGAAAAAAATCTAAGCCAGGAGCCTCCTAGCTATGCTTGAATCTGCTTGCTGTATCCGAAAGATTTGAAGCAGCAGAGTTAGCGTTATCCAGCTGGTCAACCTGAACTGAATTCTGAAACCACCGCTGAGGCCTCGTGGCCTTGGACTGTTGAACTTGTGGCCAGAGTCACGAAAAACGCGAGTGAGGATGATGAAGTTGAGAGGTTGGCTATGCGAATATATAGCAGCAAGAATCTCAGAATCATGGTTTACACTGAAACTGTGGTATCGCTGTGGATTCAGGTATGGATACGGGTGTCAAAACACAATCCGAAACTCGAACTACAGAGAAAACTATTGACTTTGTGGGGAACATAGACTTAAAGTTCACCGAAATGATTAAATCCGAACGAAAGTTTCAGCAGATTATAATTAACGTGTCCTGGGGGCTGCTGGGGCCAAGTGAGGAGTTTGTTCCTACGTGAAGTTAATGAAACGCGCGGGCGAGAGGCTACGGAAGCGTGAGAAGAAAATGGTTGCGGGTGTGCTACCGCCAATTAGCAAGTTTGGATCGTCCTGAGATTAGCGATGGTGCATCACTGAGCATCCTCGATAAAAGTAAGACGGACGTACGGTGCTATTCAACCTCTTTAGCAAACATTGGCTTCGTTCACTTAGCGCGATTCCCATTGAATATTTGCTCATTCATTCAATCGAGCAATAATATAGACCGGATGGAAAATGGCATTTAACTTTCCAAGTCGCAACTGCAGTAAAAGAGGACTGGTAAAACTATCACCCCAGAAGCCCAAATCTGACGATCTAGAAGTGTTAAAGAGTAAAACTTGGGGTTAATGTGTCTGCTACTCAAATGAACGTCAGTTGCCCCGTGCCAACAAGCAACTGTTATCAGTTTACAGGAGAAACTTTCCTAATGTAATTAGTTCTATCACAACGCTTGTTGCCAGCGTGCTAGAGTGTCCTAGTAACTTGATAGTTTAAGGAATTTTTTCAAATACAAGTTAAGTGCGCTAATTAAGGAATATGCTGGAATCTCAAACTATTTGAGATATTTTCACTAAAAGTAGTTCGTTAATTGTGGCCTTTGGGAAACTTCAGCATCTTGAACTGCTGCTTAAGTCTTTTAACAGAAATAAAAGACAACGTTTGGCTCATAGGGAGGCCTGTTGAGCATGCAAAAGTCATAACCCTTGAGGAGAACGTTCTCGCTGTATACTAAATTTTAATACGCTTTCCGCTGCTGTACACCCCAGTTTTCCGAACCAAATATGGGACCTAAAATAGGATGAAATTCGGTAATCGTATTTAAGAACGAAAGATTTTTAAAACCAAATACATGGAACGATTCATCTTAAGAACGACGGAAATGTATTCTGGGAGTTAATTTCTACCGTCTCCTGGTTAATCACATTTGTCAGAGCAACTTATGCCCGTTTGCCGGCAACTGGGCACGTCACCGCTAATGGGCTACGTGGCTACCGTCAACCGCAGCAGCCCCGAACATCGTCAAAAGCAAAAATTCCTGAAATTTGCATACACAAGTTGCCACAATGAACGAGTGTAAACACAAGTCAGGATGTCATATAACCTAGCTCAGTAAGTTTTTCAGAGACAAGTAATTAGTCTGAATGACACGGGATTTATCTCTAACCGGTCACTAGTTTGGCCATATCGTCGTTTAGAAGGAAAATAACAAACAACCTAATTACACCAGTTCTCAAAGGCACAAACATATGGCTTTATTTAGATAGTTCCTGGACATTCTGGACGTTACACAGTAGGGCACAAATTTTCCACAAAAACCTGTCCTTTCACGAGACATCCGCCTTCTTGATCATGGATGACATGCATATTAGTGGTCAAGTCATGCCTTACTTCGTAGGGAGCAAAAGATTTACTCACCGCGCAATTCATCCTGCTGGAGAGACTTGGAAAAACATGATGTAAACTTTTGGTCATAGACTAACTTGTTGTTCCAGTCCACTTCAGTTTTGATGTACAGTTTTGTTTCCATACGAGAAAGGCCTTATTGCAAAGCGTAACATACAAGTCTTTTAATGACCGCCATTCTCACACAAAATTGCTGGGTAGATGAACTTAAGTACACCTTATATCCTTGCTTACAAATGAAGTTCAGTATTAAGGCGCACGGCCTCCTAGTTGTGTCATACTTGGTACTTTTTAAACGAACCATTGGTGCATGATGTTGGACAGCTTATTTTGATAGCAGCAGGAGCTAAGTCGGATGTTTCAAAATCCTTTTATGGATCCCAATCAATCTGCGGCTGTCTGCTTAGTTTTTTCCACTGATCAATATTTTTACTGGGGGCTCTCCCTCAATAACTGTATTTACCCAACCTTCGTCTCTTCCCTGCTTCATTGGGCCTTCTCGATGACTTAGGTTGTCGACATCAGTACCACAAGGCCTGCTCCATAGCGCACAGCGTATGGTTGTTACTTCACTCTCTTTGTGCTAGCCGAAAACCATACTTTACACCCCCTGGGAAACAATAGATCTCGCGTCTTCACCATGATTTGCAAGCATCCTATATCTTACCGCGGCAACACCATCGGAAACTGAGGAGTCATTCTGAGACACACAATATAAACACTGCGCTTAAGTTTGTATAGAGACTCTTCAGCATTTGGCGTCTTTTTTGATGCACTCGCAAGAATGGAGGAAAACGTTGGTACCTCAGGCAGGGTAGATGGTCGTTGGCTTGTTCACTGAGCTGGGCAATTTGATTGCAAACGTTTCATTAGCAACCGAGGTGGCATCACCAGTGCGTTATTGGGGCGCGTAGTTGTGCGTAGCGGTGGGCTAGTGGTTGTGCGTTGAGTAATGTTACGTGTGTGTTAATATACGTGCTGTTAGTCGGGGATGACCTTTGACCGCGATTAGTTGTTCGGTCGGGCGGTTCCATTGGTTGCCCTGTTATCCCGTGTCCTCATTCGCCGATGCCCATGTGACCTTTGAACTTGGCGTCCCTCGCCGTCGTAATCTGGTCGATGTTTGAATGACCTTTGATCTTCCGAGTCCCGACTTGTGACCTTTATTGATTTGATTCCGAGGAATTTCTTGTTTCTTTGTGAACCCAATATTCGGTCTTCCTTGAGTGTTCCGGTTGAGACCTTGGTCTTTTGCACGTAGAGGTGCGTAAATTGGATCCAGTTCGATGCATCGGTTGATCGATTCTGCCGTGGAGAACCATGCTTCTAGAAATTTTCTTCCATGTCGTTTACTTCCGTATGCGAAAAATCCGCTACATGGAAGACACCTTTGTCATCACGAAACTGGATTCAGTACACGACACACATGAACTGCTCAAGACAACGTTTGAAGATATCAAGTTTTAAATGGAACTGGAAAGAAACAATCGGCTACCATTCTTAGACGTTTTAGTGAAGAGAAAGGTGGATGAAACTCTGGAAACCTGTGTGTATCGCAGAGACTCATACGGACCAAATACTGAACTACAACAGCAATCATCCAGTAAACCACAAAAAGTGCTGCGTCCAAACCTTGTTCAAGAGGGCGGAGACCCACTGCACCACCACAGAACTACGGAAGAAGGAAAAACATTTATACACAGTGTTCCAGAAGAATGGATATCCAAGGAGTTTTATCAAGAGAAGCTTGAAGAAGAAGACATCTCAACAGCAGCCACAGCAAGAACAAGCCACCAGACGGGTAGTCCTACCTTACATCAAGAATGTATCAGAACTGGCAACCGGATTATTGGCGCAAAAAGGAATCTTCGTGGCCCACAAACCGAGTGCTACTCTAAGGAAATTAATCTCTAGACCGAAGGTCAACCGGAACGTTCCGGTTGAGACCTTGGTCTTTTGCACGTAGAGGTGCGTAAATTGGATCCAGTTCGATGCATCGGTTGATCGATTCTGCCGTGGAGAACCATGCTTCTAGAAATTTTCTTCCATGTCGTTTACTTCCGTATGCGAAAAATCCGCTACATGGAAGACACCTTTGTCATCACGAAACTGGATTCAGTACACGACACACATGAACTGCTCAAGACAATGTTTGAAGATATCAAGTTTTAAATGGAACTGGAAAGAAACAATCGGCTACCATTCTTAGACGTTTTAGTGAAGAGAAAGGTGGGTGGGACTCTGGAAACCTGCGTATACCATAAAGAGACTCATACGGATCCAATACTGAACTACAACAGCAATCATACTGTAAACTACAAAAGGAGCTGCGTCCAAACTTTGTTCAGGAGGGCGGAGACAAACTTCAGCACCACGAAACTACGGTAGAAGATGGAAAACAATATATTCAGAGTGTTCCAGAACAGTGGATATCCGAGGAGTTTTATCAAGTGAAGCTTGAAGAAGAAGACGCATCAACAACAGCAACAGCAACAACACGCCACCAGACGAGTAGTCCTTCTTCACATCAAGAATATATCAGAACTCGCAACCAGATTGTTGGCTTAAAAGGGAACCTTTGTGGCCCACAAACCAAATGCCACCCTAAGGAAATTATTCTCTAGACCAAATGACAACCGAGACAAAACCAAGGGGAACAATGTGATATACCAAATCAACTGCAACGACTGCGATAAATTCTACGTTGGGCAAACTGGGAGGAACTTATGTACACAAATAAAGGAACAAAACGCGGCTGTCGGGACACATGACCCCCTGTCCTTCATACACAAGGACTGAGAAGGCCACAAATTCAATTTGGAAAACCCGAAAGTTTTGACACACGGGGACACGCGACACGGAAGAGAATTTCTGAAAGCATGGTACTCCATGGCAGAATCGATCAACCGATGCATCGAACTATATACAATTTACGCACCTCTACGTGCAAAAGACCAAGGTCTCAACCGGAACACTCAAGGAAGACCGAATATTGGGTTCACAAACAAAGAAACAAGAAATTCCTCGGAATCAAATCAATAAAGGTCACAAGTCGGGACTCGGAAGATCAAAGGTCATTCAAACATCGACCAGATTACGACGGCGAGGGACGCCAAGTTCAAAGGTCACATGGGCATCGGCGAATGAGGACACGGGATAACAGGGCAACCAATGGAACCGCCCGACCGAACAACTAATCGCGGTCAAAGGTCATCCCCGACTAACAGCACGTATATTAACACACACGTAACATTACTCAACGCACAACCACTAGCCCACCGCTACGCACAACTACGCTCCCCAATAACGCACTGGTGATGCCACCTCGGTTGCTAATGAAACGTTTGCAATCAAATTGCCCAGCTCAACTGGCAAGAATATTTTGTTGGATGATGTGCAAACCTGCTCCACAAAATGGGGAAAGTAGACAAATTAGCTGCTTTCATCTTGTCGAGTACACCGGAATTTTTATTTTGAAAATTGTGACACAGATCTTTGCTTCCACATTCCACATCTATTCGAACACATTCGGTCAAGGTTTGGGCTGAGGAGACCATGATACGACTGAACTGAATACTGCAAAGTTAATTCTTTGCATTCTCCCACAAAAATGCCCTCTGACCCAAACCGAGGTGGCGTATAACATCATCACTCCCGACGCTCACTCTAAGTGGTTGCAAGACCCTGAATTCTTGTCATCTATCCCGGGAATGTGACCAAAAACGCCTTATAAACGATAGAAGTCTCTTACTCCTGCTTCTCTAGGCTGGTCAACAGAGCGCTCCAAAAAACCTCAGAGTGTCCCTTAGTGCTAACTGACTCCTGTTCTGTCCCACTCATCAACCCAGAGGCTTCCCCAAATTCGGACGAGCCTGGCAGATCTGAGAACCCATGTTCAGTAGTTGAAAAATGAACAAGCATTCTCCATAGACGTACAGCCTTTTGCATATCATCCAAATCCGTGCGCGACATATGACAAATGGAACTTTGAAAGAACGTCACTTCTTTTTGGCGCGATTGCCGCTAAAAATGCTGGTGTGTGGAACGTCGTCACCAGGTCCTAATATAGAATGCACCTTCGTATCTCACTCAAACACACATAAGGTGCTATCTTGAGCGTGCATGACATGCTCGACGACACCCGCACAGGTCGACGGATCTGCGAGTCAAAATCACTCAATTGTTACCGAATTATCATGGGATTCAGGGGGGAAACGATGCCGCAGGTCTTCTGACATCCCAGGACCCCCTCTTCTTTATTCAAAAGTGCAAAACTTTAAAGATCAAAGATGTTGGGTTTTTTTACTCAAAGTGTAACTGACTAAAAGCCAACGTCTTAACTTTAAAAGCCGGCCAGTGAAAGATAATAAACAGAACGCTTTTCCAATTACTAATACGCAAAAACAAGCGCCTTTGGCATGACTGTTGTGACCAGCTCGTCAAGAAACACCGCGAGTTGTGTTGGCATTGATGCATAGTTGCATGACAGGCGAAAGATCTTCACTTTGAACTGCAAAGTATTGAGTCTACTAGGTAACCCGGCCTCTTATTCAGTCGCATCAAAATCTTCTGTTTCCGAGAGCCCATGAAAACACCGAAGCTGCCGCAGTATGCTGACACATTACCCACTCTCGCATTACAAGTCATCTTGTCACCACACATAAGTGTCTCACAGCTCTGAATCTCACGGGTTTTCAGACTGAATGCCGTGTTTAACCTTTAGCTAGTCAAATCAGTCCCATCTGCCTGCCCTACATGATCA
>NW_008752047.1:354589-357769 GCF_000715545.1 Opisthorchis viverrini | reverse complement strand
CAAAAACGCCTTATAAACGATAGAAGTCTCTTACTCCTGCTTCTCTAGGCTGGTCAACAGAGCGCTCCAAAAAACCTCAGAGTGTCCCTTAGTGCTAACTGACTCCTGTTCTGTCCCACTCATCAACCCAGAGGCTTCCCCAAATTCGGACGAGCCTGGCAGATCTGAGAACCCATGTTCAGTAGTTGAAAAATGAACAAGCATTCTCCATAGACGTACAGCCTTTTGCATATCAAATGGAACTTTGAAAGAAAATCACTTCTTTTTGGCGCGATTGCCGCTAAAAATGCTTGTNAGGAGACCATGATACGACTGAACTGAATATTGTAATGTTTATTTCTTTGCATTCTCCCGCAAAAATGCCCTCTGACCCAAATCGAGGTGGCGTTTAACGTCATCACTCCCGACGCTCACTCTAAGTGGTTGCCAGACCCTGAATTCTTGTCATCGATCCCGGGAATGTGACCAAAAAACGCCTTGTAAACAATAGGGAGCTCTTACCCCCTACTTCTCTAGGCTGGTCAACAGAGCGCTCTAAAAAAACCTCAGAGTGTCCCTTAGTGCTAACTGACTCCTGTTCTGTCCCACTCATCAACCCAGAGGTTTCCCAAATTCGGACAAGCCTGGCAGATCTGAGAACCCATGTTCAACAGTTGAAAAATGAACAAGCATTCTCCATAGACGTACAGCCTATTGCATATCATCCAAATCCGTGCGCGACATATGACAAATGGAACTTTGAAAGAACGTCACTTCTTTTTGGCGCGATTGCCGCTAAAAATGCTTGTGCGTGGAACGTCGTCACCAGGTCCTAATATAGAATGCACCTTCGTATCTCACTCAAACACACATAAGGTGCTATCTTGAGCGTGCATGACATGCTCGACGACACCCGCACAGGTCGACGGATCTGCGAGTCAAAATCACTCAATTGTTACCGAATTATCATGGGATTCAGGGGGGAAACGATGCCGCAGGTCTTCTGACATCCCAGGACCCCCTCTTCTTTATTCAAAAGTGCAAAACTTTAAAGATCAAAGTTGTTGGGTTTTTTTACTCAAAGTGTAACTGACTAAAAGCCAACGTCTTAACTTTAAAAGCCGGCCAGTGAAAGATAATAAACAGAACGCTTTTCCAATTACTAATACGCAAAAACAAGCGCCTTTGGCATGACTGTTGTGATCAGCTCGTCAAGGAACACCGCGAGATGGGTTGGCATTGATGCATAGTTGCATGACAGGCGAAAGATCTTCACTTTGAACTGCAAAGTATTGAGTCTACTAGGTAACCCGGCCTCTTATTCAGTCGCATCAAAATCTTCTGTTTCCGAGAGCCCATGAAAACACCGAAGCTGCCGCAGTATGCTGACACATTTCCCACTCTCGCATTACACATCATCTTGTCACCACAAATAAGTGTCTCACAGCCCTGAATCTCAAGGGTTTTCAGACTGAATGTCGCGTTTAACCTTTAGCTAGTCAAATCAGTCCCATCTGCCTGCCCTACATGATCAAACTTTTGAGAGACTCCGCAAGCAAGGAATGCTACCGCTGCATCTGCGGACAAAAGTCACGTGCAATCCATCTCAAATTGTCAACCACATTGTCACCCTTAACCTTGCATGGTATCCGCGCACTATTTGTCGTCTGGCATTGCTGCCGCATCTCACCCTGCCAGACCTCCATGCGGTCCCACCGATTCCCAATTTGACATATCTCCAAGTTCCCAATTCTCGCCAAAATCTTTGGTATCTGGGTCTGACTGATGTTTAAGTTAACTATACTCTGGCGCAACCCTACTTCTACTTTTAGACCCTATTTATGCCATTTTCGACCTCGATCACAGTAGTAAAACTCACCGGTGGTGTAACAATGCAATCATCATCATCCCAGGCTTGAGGATGCACTCGACGGAGGTGGCACCGGTTCTGCCTCTGGACCACTTGGCCTCATCGAAATTTTCTCCCCCTCACACATCAGAGAACTTATTCGGGTTCATTCACCTGTAGCCAAAGTTTAATATCATAATTTCTCTTCCACGGCATCGTTTCTGCCTCTGGACCACTTGGCGTCATCGAAATTTTCTCCCCCCACACACACATCAGAGAACTTATTCGGGTTCATTCACCTGTAACCAAAGTCCAATACCATAATTTCTCTTCCGCATTAACTTAACGAGTTTAATTCACTTGCCGTACGTCGAAAAACCCCACACACTAGCTTTAGCGCACGTACACCCGTAGTCACCCGAACTGTGCAGGCCAGGTCCTCGTTAGGACCTTTTGCCCGCAACTAACATCGCTTAGTTTAGCCCTTATCAAGAGCAACCCCTTCTCCGCCGGCGTAAAAATTGACTGAAAACCATTTTCGCTGGTTATTCATCTGTTCCACCATTTCAAGACCTTCAAATGCCTGCTCAGAAGGCTCCCGTTCACTCATAACATGGCCCACTCTTCCCTCAGGGGGCTGGACATACCACTACCTTCTTCAACTCCCTGCTCCCCACTTTTCTGTGCTGAAGGCAATGCTGGATCCATCCTTTTATTCTCTAATAAGAGGACCCTTATTGTCTCCTCCACATCCTCCCGCCTCTCTATACTTAAAAACTCCACCGGCCCATCCATCTTACATGACAATAACCCCACTATTTCTTTCCAGCTGCCACGTGTGATAACATTGTCCGATGCCGTTGACTGGCCACTATAAACGTTTATCAACCCAACCCATAACTTTCCCTCTCCACAGACCACAAGTCCAAGCTCAATTCATAAGTCAACCGTATGGCCTCCCACAATTCGCACACAACCAGAACGATGCATCGCATTCATCAACGCATCTCCAAGTTATTCATCTCCACACACTATCCCTGTACTTTCAGTTTGCTTTACCTTTATATTCGCCGTTCACTTTCCGTCTCATGCGTTAGAACTGCCCCTCAGTAAATCAGAGAATTCCACATGTGCCCCCTCCTCAACCGTAGTAGGACAGAGTCCACCGAGTTTTAGTGTACACCATGATTTTGAGATGGGAGCTACAACTTGCCCTTACTCCATAGTTCTCCGCCTCATCATCCGCAATAACGTTCTCCACGATCCTGGCTATTAGTCCAACTGTTCACCGTCACTGCCTCGGAAATCGGCTGACCCGATCAGTGAACTACCAGTAAGTCTCCGGTCTCGGT
>NW_008752047.1:347384-354455 GCF_000715545.1 Opisthorchis viverrini | reverse complement strand
TCTTGTTAAGCGTTTTTCACCGTTTCCAATACCCACTGCGTTTAGATCGCGCCAGTTTTAGCTTGACATGTCTTTGTCGAGTGATGTCTATTTTATTATGTGACTGCGTCACTTTCATGCGTTCCCGGGTAACCGCGACTGAGGTCAGCCTTGTCTCTATTCCAACTGTATAGTTAGAGTTATGCTTAACGGTATCCCACCCATCAGTTTGAAATAAACGTTAACATTATCCGTAGCTTGTTCCACGTCGCTCTTCTGTTCCCCTTCTTCGTAGACCTTTTAGGCATATCATCGGCCTACCAACAACCATCATCAACGCCTCATTCCAACTGTATCGTTATAGTTATGCTTAACGGTATCCCACCCATCAGTTTGAAATAAACGTTAACATTATCCGTAGCTTGTTCGACGTCGCTCTTCTGTTCCTCTTCTTCATAGACTTTTTAGGCATATCATCGGCTTACCAACAACCGTCATCAACGCCCACGATCCTGCTATCCTTTCAGTCCACGCCCGCTCTTTTCTGCCCGATCCCAATCCATGCTTTCTTTACTATAGTTTTCCCAACCTTCATATGTAACTCTAAAACGTGGTCCACTTCTGGTGCCCCCATCTCTGTTTCACGAAACACTGTCTTCCATCTCGACCTTTTACATCAGCTTGATGGTGGCTGCTTTATATACCCTAGAGCCGAAATGAACGTCTCCACCACCGACAGAGGCACTCATAGCCGACATCCCTTATATCCCGCCGTTCGTCCTCCTGGGTTATACACGCCTCCTTTAAACTCTGCTTCTCCGCCTGTGTCCATGCATTTTCCCCACTTTCAGGTCCTAATTAGCCCGAAAACATTAATTGTGGGTTATCTCAACCTTTGTGAAATCTGCTGTTCTCAACAAAACCCTCATTGTGTCTTCCGCCTCGACCGGCCCAGCTCAGTGTTAGTAATAATGTTCATTCCCAGCTGGTGGTTGGCATACCATTATGCACGATCACGCTGTATAGACATAATTAAGGAACAAATGATGTGAGAGGTGGTCACAAAAATGACGCATATTATCCGACACAAATGAGATCATGTCTGAACTGACACGATCTAAATTTAATGGACATCGGGGGCAGAGAAGTGCAGTTATGGCTTTTCGTTTTTTAAAGAACAAATCAAACTGAATTGCGGTTGGACCGTTGCAACTCAAATATGGCGGGCAAAAACACGAGGGGAATGCAAAACAAGGAAGCCCGCCCGGTCCGAAAGGAGGAGCTGTAAATTGTGGAAAGTAAGGAACCAGAACAACCACTCTGAGAAGCAACAGTATTTGAAATAGAACGGAAACTGGAAACCAATCCATGGCCAGAGTGATGAAGATGAACTGGAGGAATTTGCTATACGGATAAACGTAAGATATTATCTCCAAATCTCGGAGTACAGTGAAACTCTACAGACTCACCGGTGTTACCGTTGAGGTGAAGTTGGTTGCAAAATTATTTTGAGAGAGTGAGTTTGTGCTAACGAACTGGACGGAACGCGAAATGTAAGGAAAATCATTTGTGGGGAGCACAAATGATGCACGATGATTTCATCCAAACGAAAGGTTCAGTATATTAGAATGAGCTTGCTGCGGAGACGGTTAGGGCCAGGCTAAGAACTTTTTGCAGTCACAGCTAAGAGAAAACAGTATTCAAGAGGATGTAGTCAAGAGGAGGAAGAAAATGTTTGCATGTGTTCCATCAGATTGTGCTTCGCGGTACCGTGCTAGCATTGCAGTGAAAATGTTTGCATGTGTTCCATCAGATTGTGTACCGTGCTAGCACTGCACTGGCATATTCTGGTTTTTGCACAGCCTCTTCAGGAACCTCAAGGCTGCTGCGGTCGAACAAGAAGTGCGCACTCCTGCGCGCATTGTAGAGACAACACACACGCTAATCCTTCACCTTGGATATAAATATTTTCACTACTTAAGTTGGCCGGATGTTCCTTGGTAGCGACTGCCAAGTTGTCACCTGAAGTTGGACGGGTATTTATACTATTAGTACTCCTCTTCCTCTTTCATTATTGGTAAACTCGGTGTACTTCTAGGTGTACTACCTAGAAATTAGAGTATGAACCTAATAATGTTGGAAACGAAAATGGTCCACTCACAAGCATATCCGCCATTTCGGTGCATTCCTTCGAGGAGGCATTCATGGAGCGCCAAGAGCTGAAAATATGAAATCCATATCCTTGATTGTTGTCTTTGGAAACATACAGGACAGCGTTTTTATTTTGTTGCTTTGTGTCGGACGGCAGCCCACTGCCATCCCCAGTGGTTAAACCAAGAGGAAACGGCGTTTCTAGGTCGCCGCATGTGCGAGTATAACCTGACACTTGGCCAGGACCGCCAAGTTACACGCTGACTTCAGTTCTTGGTTTGAGGTCTTTTGAACCTGATACACGCGGCCCTTGTAAATATATTTAGTGGTTATTGTAGCTGTGGTTCGTTATCTACCTTTTCAAGTTGCTTGCATTATTCTGTAACTTTCTTGACAAGCCTAATACTGCAGCGGATTGTTTTTATCAATTTCATTGGTTTCGGAATCAAGCCCATTTACTTGCCGGATAACGGAATTCACTGCGTGCTAAAGCACAGTGTGCCGTTATGGCTCCGACTGTTTCGACTTTGGCTGTTTGTCTTTGGCTGCTTTGACTGATAGATGCTACTGATCATACAGACACCACTGATATACTTGATTAAAACTTATCATAACAATGCATAGTCCCCACTTACGGTGTCAATGACGTATAATCTAGTGATGTTCTGATCAAGGTCGAGCAAGAAGCGTAGTTTGATACGCCCACAAGTTAACATTGGCAAGCGCACCGACTAGGGGCAAAAACATTCGACAAATTGTCAAACCTATTGATGAAATTCTTATACAAAAACCAGGAGCACTGTCCGCATTATCCAGTGAGCAACACGAGTCCCTTACTACTACAACCCTGAGAGTGAAATTTCCGGTTAATAGTCGAAGAACAGACGTGCCGCCGGCTACTTTAGGGAATGAAATATTGTGGTGGATGAGTTTCACCTTGATGACGGCCTGCATTTAGAGTGTTAGCTCACCACTTCCTGTAACACTAGCTCAACGCTGAACTGTATGCATTTCTAAGACCGTCCCAACAACACCATCAAAAATAAGATGCTTAAAATCACCTGAAACACAAAGACCGGTTTTTTAGGAAGTTCCGTAGAGATTTTACCTATTAAGACCAGTTTACAAGGTTACGTGAAGCATTGACCACAAAGACTACCCATTATCTTCTAGTTCGGGCTTTAAAAGTAAAAAGCCAAGCAAAAAAAGAAGGAATGCATACTGAAATAGAGCAAAATGGCGTTTTAAAGGTGTATCTTATATCAAGGAATAATGCTGTATTACATCTCACATCATGCCAGACTATTGATACGGCATTAAAAACCGACATACCGCTCCTTTGGTGCGGAGGCAGCAATGGGGAAGCTTTACGTGACGCAGAGCGTGTCCTGGGGTACTAATACAAGGTAGTGCAATTCACTTGTACTTGCCACGCCACGTTTGCAACGTGCCCATTAAGAAATTGCACAAATGGTCATATCAGAGTTAATGCGGCGCTCATTGGAAAGTTTTTGCAATAGCTATTGCCTGAAATGTGTCGCTGACCTATAAACTGTTCTCAAATAACCGTACATTCTACGCCCATCAATCTGTGTGCGGTACGTCACAGTACACTTTAAATGCGGCGGTTAATGTCCGCTCAAGTGGGGAGACACCGATAAGATGTCTCGCATCGAACCTGGAGCGGACTTCGGCGTCTGTCCACAAACGGGCGTCCAGTTGTGTAAAAGTCATTGTTCTTCCCAGCCGGACTCCATGAACAACACTTATCACATCCGTAACAACCGGGGTGTCTTTTGATTTGCTTTAAAACTATTTGGCAAGTTTTTCAAAAACGATGCGTGACAAACAAACAGGCACACATTCCAGATCATTTGGAGGAGGAAAACCACTGTCCAAAAGCAGCTGCAGTTCACTTATCGTGTCTTGCAGACAGGCTTCGACGTCCATCGGTTTCGGAACACCCCAAAAGACACCAACTACAAATGGTCCCGTTCCCGCTAACTCCGATGCGGGTGCGAGAATGGGCCAAATCTGTTTCCTCAACGACCCGTGCGAAATGACGCCCTCAAAGTTATGCATAACTTCGAGCCGTCTGAATTCACTGCGCGTGCTAGCTGTCAACCAGGCTTCAAGCAAACCAATTCGGAATCCAACGTGAACATAAGCATCTTCGGCAACAAATTTAGAAGTTGTCGTTCTTCGCGTGAAAAAAGCAGATTTTTTAAGTCCTTCAGCAAATCAGAATTTTGCCGACGCAGAACAGTAATATAGGCTTGCACTTGAAGGACATCGGCACTTTCGCCAGGGCATAGCGCATTTCATCCACGATAGAAATCGTACGAGATGTTTGACAATGTTGCCTCCAGAACGGAATTACTGCGCCTTAAAAGGAGATATATAGCTAAATGCCGTCTACATTACTACCCACGCGGTGTTGGTTTGGGACTCTCTGTGGCCTGTTCTGAGACGAACAGCGTGGGTTCCACTGCTGTGAAAAATGTAGCCACACCCAAAATGTTTCAAGGTTGTGGGTATATTATTAACTCACTATATATTATCCTACTAGACTGCGTTTGAGGAGAGCTTATAATTCCCGCATTTTCCGCATCACACATTGCCGCGCCCACACAGTAAACAGCCTCGAGAATAAAGTTCACGCTTTCCGAAATGGTAGCGCTTTTGTCCCTCGGCTGCGTTGCTTCGATAATTCCAAGAATAATTTGAGTAATCGGAAACCGTTACCTGACTGATGTGCACTTCGTTTACACGGCCGTTTGACGACCGTCCAGAAATTGGACGAAATATAACAATGGACAAGCGGAAAAGGGCCCAGCTAACGAGAACCGGAGTTGGTTCGATAAACGACACATTTAATTGACCGTGCATTGAAATAAAATGGTTTCAAAAAAGACTCATTACCTAGGGATCCAATGTCTCATCCATTCTGTTTTGCTGAATTTTAGAAGGCATTTATGCAGAAATTACCATATTCGAATTTTGATACGTTAAGAAGTTGGAGGAGAACTCAATAAACAGATAATTTTAACCATGAAGTGGCAACCTTCACAAACGATTTTATTCGGCAAATGCTGAGCAGCTTGGTTCCCTCTCATGTTATCCCTGGATTAAAAATGTTTTAGGTGTACGTAAATAATATTTATCTAGTCCTTTTCGACTCACGCACCTTGCAATGGGTATACTGAGAGACAAATCAAATAAGGTCATCGCAACCAGAATGGTGAATTTTTTATGACGGTCAGCGCGCGCTGCATCGGGTGCCAAGCGAACTCTCATATTAACTCGCATAATGAGTCTTTGACGACGCTGTGGGTGAAATTAGTCGTTTTATGGGCAGCGCGGGTGGACAGTACAATATGGTACCAATAATTTGGAGTTTTAGTGAAAATTTAGCCGATTCGGTTTGTCTATTAGGCGCATGTAACACGTTCGGCCCGGAAACAGAAGAGGTATCTCAGACAACAGATAAGCCATCAGACTGTATAATGCAGTCATGGCAGGGTCGTTGAGAGGCCTCGTGTTATTTGTAGACACTCCTGCATATGAAATTCTCGGATGAGATATTTGGGATGGTTAGACTAGTTAAAGTTAGCGAAAGAATCGTTGCAAAGTGTGGAGCGTGTATAATTTTATGCTTCCCAGGGTAAGTTCGAAATCGGTTTCGATTTTCCCTCGGGCAAATTTGCGAAACAAATTTTTCGTACTTAAGTCTGTTCACAGGATGGGCACAAGAATTCGTTAAATTTTATTATTATTATAATTTATTACAAAATCTTTGAGAAATAACCCTTTATATTTTGCGCACACTTCCTATTTGGCATCTAGTCTTAAACGTGACATAAATTTATGCCAATTATCCGCTGCAGCCATTGATAGACCACAACAGATATGGGCGAAATGGCTGCCCGTCGAACGTTGAACGCGGTATGCAATGCAACACCTGCAAGGCCTGTTTTCACTTCAAATGCGCGGGTTTACAGGACGACCAGATAGGCCGACTAGCTAACCCTCCTGACCCGTATGTCTGCGCCAGCTGCCCCTACGTCAAGGGTGCAATGCATACCGCAGCGAAGAGGAGAGTCCCCCAAAACGGTAACCAACCCCCAGTGCAGACTCAGAAAGACCACTGTCAGTGTTCCGCCTTAATCGGGATACTCGACGCGAAATTAGAGCGTCTTTCAAAGGCACTGGAGTACTCAGGCGCTAAGAGTGAAGCGACCTGGACGAAAGTTGACAAGGAACTTTCTTCGCTGAACGAGTACCCCGCGCTATCCATACCGGATCCTCTGGTTGCGAATTAAGCCATACAACTTTCTGACGCGGCTGTAAAGACCGCCGCTGCGTCTTTAGTGGACAGGTGCTTAAGGTAGAACACAGTAATAATCTAGGTGCCAGTCCCCAAAAAAAATCATGCCAGTGAATTTAGTACAATTGATTTTAGCAGTGTCCTCACCAGGACCGATCAATCGCTACACGCAGAATGGATACGCCAGAAGGGAAGTAAGCGAACTCTTGGAATTCTAGTCACTCTTCCTTCCCCATCCTACCTACAGGAGATCTTGGAGCGGGCTGGCAGCATTCAAAAGACCAACCCAATGATCGGGTGCCTATCTGAAGATCGTCCTCTAGACGCGCGTAAGCTTGGTCAGAGCAGGTCAGGAAGGGAAGCACGAAACAGGCTTCCACCGGGCACCAAATCAGACGACGCCAAACTCCTGATCAAGCCGACTGTGGTCATATCCCCCTGTGCTCCCGAAACCAGGCCGACGAAACCAGCTGCGTCTCCGGACAGCAGCTTTTATTCGACCTCCACAGGCCTCTCGCCCACCAAAGGCAGGGACGCCCTGGAAGAGGCAAACACCACATGCAAGCAGCGCCCAAACTACGTGGAGCTATCAACGCTTATCTCCGTATCAGAGG
>NW_008752047.1:334046-342892 GCF_000715545.1 Opisthorchis viverrini | reverse complement strand
GCAGATGAAATCAAAGGTCAGCACACAGTGGTCGATATGTCCCAGTGGAGCGTTAATTATTACCTGATCAGCGAAGTGTCTTTCGTTCGCGATGACCAAACCCAGGAGGGATGGTAGTTTCCCTGCGCGGCATCTGGAAGGTTCAAGTACATGTTGAGTCCAAGCTATCCGTTGGTCGACTTCAATCAGCTCCACTGCAAAATTCCGGCTTAACGGCCGCGCTCGAGCTCCATCCAGTTGTCCTCTGGGGCGTTGAAGTCACCTACCAGCAGGAGATGAATGAAGTGGTGGTTGGAGGAGAGTTGCTCGAGGGTTTGTATGAGGAATTGGTCATCTTCACGGGTCTCGAATAGCATCGGTAGATCACGCCGAGAAGGAGGGAATTGGACCCGCGCAGAGGGATTTCGATTCACACTGTATCGCGAAAGGGTGCAGGGGTGGTGTCAGAGAGGACAATCGGGATTGGTAGGGCCGCATGTAAGTACAGAGCAACCCCACCAGCCCTCCCTCGTTTTGAATCAGCTCGAAAAATTAGAGTAACCGTCTATCGAGATCTCCGCGTCAGGGGCATCTGGTGTGAGCCAGGTCTCTGTGAGTGCGATTATGGACGGTTGTTCAAGGCGAGCTGACCATTTAACATCGCCGAGTTTGTTGAAAAGGCCGAGGCAGCTTGTGGACAAGCATTTTACCACTGTTTCTGCTGCCTCCGAGGGTGAGGGCCCGAGAGTTGAGTGATCAGACTGGTTTGCAGACTAAAAAGCTGTGCGTCTTGTTTGAGTGTAAGGCTCCAAAGGAGCCTCTGGGGCAATATCCTCTGCTTCCTGCCTTCGTGGTTTCTGGGAGAGCTCTTCAGTTGCAAGGTTTTTTTCGCCCCGTGAGTGCTCAGTTTGCTTGGGCCTCTTAGCTACAGGAAAGGAAGTTTTTCTCTCGTGGGCGAAAATTCCGACCACTGCTACTTGTAGCTCTTTCAGCACCGCCTTCGGGGCAACAAGATTTGCTCTTGATCAAAGACTTGCGGCAAACTTTCGCCCTCCTGGATACTTGGAGTTTTTTGCGCGGCTTGACCGGAAAAGTGTCTCTGTGAATCCCTGGGCGATGGGTGGATGCCCAAAGAAGTAATGTTTTTGGTGGCGTTCCCAAGAGGCTCGTTTTCGCGGAGGACTGAACCGTGAAGCCAGCCAGCAGTTTTCTAATATGGTGAATCTTATGTGGCTTGTTTGGCTGCAGTCGCTTTTCTTGCGTGTTTGTGTTGACACCCGATCCGCCGGCGATCAACGTGGTTAACTGGATGTACGAGGGATTTTCCAGTTGACTGCAGTCATGTTTGTGGCTTTGGCTGTTGAGGACCTAGGCGGCGGTTTTGTCCACAAACAGAGAGACCGCTACTGATGGAGTGCAGCTGGAGATTGACTTCGCTGCTTGTCCCCGCAAAGCAGACTCAGTCCAGTTCAGAGTCTGTGGCTTTGGTGAAGAGCTCACGGCTGCACCTGTTCCGCCTGTTACGGAGATAAGCGTGGATAGCTCTACTTACCTTTGGCGTTGCTTGCATGTGAGGTTTGCCTCTCCCAGAGCATCACCAGCTTTGGTGGACGAGGGGTCTCTGGTGGTAGAATAA
This sequence comes from Opisthorchis viverrini, assembly GCF_000715545.1. Classification (NCBI taxonomy): domain Eukaryota; kingdom Metazoa; phylum Platyhelminthes; class Trematoda; order Opisthorchiida; family Opisthorchiidae; genus Opisthorchis; species Opisthorchis viverrini. The sequence goes on along the minus strand of NW_008752047.1, from coordinate 341,277 downwards.
AAATTGCTGCCCGGAGACGCGACTGGTTGTGCTGGCATGTTTTCGGGAGCACAAGAGGCTACGGCCACAATCGGCTTGGCCGTGTGTTTTGGGTCGGCTGAATTGGTGCCCAGCGAAAGCCTTTTTTGTGCCTCTACCTTTGATCTACCATGACCAAGCTTTCGCGCATCTAGAGGACGATCCTCAGATAGACGCCCGATCATTGAGTTGACCTTTGAATGCTGCCAGCCCGATTCAAGTTCTTCTATACGGCAGATGGGGGGGAAATGGTGACTAGAAGCCCAAGAGCACGGTTGCTTCCCTTCTGGCGTATCCATTCTGCGTTTAGCGATTGATCGGTCTTGGTGTGGACACTGCTAAAATCAATTGTACTAAATTCACTGGCATGATTTTTTTTGGGGACTGGCACCTAGATTATTACTGTGTTCTACCTTAAGCACCTGTTCACTAAAGACGCAGCGGCGGTCTTTACAGCCGCGTCAGAAAGTTGTATGGCTTAATTCGCAACCAGAGGATCCGGTATGGATAGCGCGGGGTACTCGTTCAGCGAAGAAAGTTCCTTGTCAACTTTCGTCCAGGTCGCTTCACTCTTAGCGTCTGAGTCCTCCAGTGCCTTTGAAAGACGCTCTAATTTCGCGTCGAGTATTCCGATTAAGGCGGAACACTGACAGTGGTCTTTCTGAGTCTGCACTGGGGGTTGGTTACCGTTTTGGGGGACTCTCCTCTTCGCTGTGCTATGCATTGCACCCTTGACGTAGGGGCAGCTGGCGCAGACATACGGGTCAGGAGGGTTAGCTAGTCGGCCTATCTGGTCGTCCTGTAAACCCGCGCATTTGAAGTGAAAACAGGCCTTGCAGGTGTTGCATTGCATACCGCGTTCAACGTTCGACGGGCAGCCATTTCGCCCATATCTGTTGTGGTCTATCAATGGCTGCAGCATTGGCTTGGCATAAATTTATGTCACGTTTAAGACTAGATGCCAAATAGGAAGTGTGCGCAAAATATAAAGGGTTATCTCTCAAATCGTGGCAATATTTGCACGAGGGAAAAACGAAACCTATTTCAAACCTACCGCCCCAAAGCCCTTCCAACCTTTCAACCTTGCTTTCTTCCAAATCGCCGGGACTATTGAGTCGGAAAGGGAGGCATTGCACAAAATATTTTCACTGGATGCTTTTAAATGGATGGTTTTAAAATTGATGGCAGCTAAAGAACTTTGACCAAGTGGGGCGTGCAAGCAAATTACTTCCAGAGAATGGATCACCGAATGTGCAGTAACGGCCTAATGATTTGATTATGTTTTTGTCCCTGAAGCTAAAACTTGTGATTCCCGGTTAGATAATAATTATCAGCGCCAAAGATGGTTAGAACGTATCAGGAGTGACCGCGAGTCTTACGCGTATTCGGATAGTTTTGGAGTGATTGTGGAAGTCAATATGGGTGATAGTATGTTTGCGTGGAGAATAGGGCTTAAACGAAGGCGTGATAAAGAAGTTCAAAGTAGCCTGGAATGGCAGGCAGCCCTAAACGTGTTGGGCGTGCCAATGATACGAAAGCGATTTTAGCTATAACTGGACACTGGAGGTCACAGAACAGTCGGGTTGCAAACGGAAGCACAGGAGCTGACAGCCAGTTTCCAAAGAGGGAGTTCCCGTTTGGTAAAGGGGCTACTGTGGTTGAGCGTGGGATGGCTGCAGTTTTCGTCCACGACGACCGAGCTGTTGCTCTTATTATTCTATAGGTATTAGTGAGAAACATGACTGAAGTGCAGGTAAGAGTTAGTATACTAAATGAGCAGAATCAACACTAACTCCCGTCAGCTCGCACGATCGTCACTGTGGCTAAATCCATGGGTTAAGGTTTGAAATCGAATGAAGTATTTAAGCCCTGCGGATCAAGTATGTATCGACTGCCGTTATCGGCTGCTTCAATTACGTTGCGTCAAGTAATGCATATGGTCATTCATTCTCTTCATCGCAACAAGAGGGTACGCGGAGTTTATTCATTATCTGCGATGGAACTAATGTGGCAAAAATTAAATTTGCCGTATAGATGGAAGGTTTCCGAATGCCTTCGTTGAAGATAAAAACGAGGTTAAATCGAATGCACACTTTCAGTTCAGGGTTATCATCTGGTGACACTGGGTGACGGCGAACGAGACGGAGTTACTATCCATTTCGCTTGTCCCCGTGCAACAAATAAATATGAAGACTTCACCAAAGGTGGCTTCATGACTTGCAAGCACAGGCATGGTTCAGTGACTACGCGCATTGTCATAATGGCAGAATTTCCTGGTTGACCGATGTATCAAACTATTTTGCATAGGCAATGCCCTAAAACCAGTGGCGTGCACAGAGAGAGGCACGTCCGCTACAAGAAGTAATCAAGATAAGCGGCAGCGCGTACGGGTATCTTAATGGATACAGCATTTGGCCTCACTTTCTGGAGATTTCTTGCGTTCATGAACGTCAAGGAGCCGCCATAAGAAAGGTGTGATGCCCAGTTAACTAGGTAGGACTGACAACTATAACGGATCTAAACGTAATTCAATAAAAGTTAATCTCGGAAAACAAAAAAGAGCAGCGTTACTGTTTGTCTGTAGCTGGATTGGCCTCGTTCTGGTTGTCACTTGTCCCACAACACCAAGAAATACAAGCAGACGAAAGCGGTCCTCCTGTTTGTTCTAAAAAATAATGTTAAAAAAATTCATGCATGGGGTAGCCTAAGAGTACCTGTGAGGCTTACGGCTAACGTCAACGTGCAAGGTGTTGCCACTTTCGTTTTAGTGGGGTCACACCACCTCTAGTCCTTTTTATCACTCAAACGTAGCACACATGTTCTTCCCTCTTGTCATCTACAGCGATCATATGCACAAAGTGCCAATAAGTTATGAGTTCCTGATTACAAGCAGTCACAGCTGGAACTTAATGGCTTTTTTGCCATGCACCATTCGTTTTCTGGAGTTCACAGCGTTAACTGGGCGACTGGTGTTCCTTAATCTTACTTTCCTGTTAGGTTGATGTAGTGGACCTCAGTTAAGCTACGATTCTTACCACTTATCTGGGAAGCTGTTGCCTGTCCGCTTCTCACTTGTCAACTGTCACTGCTGACATTAAAATCTCTTTCTGCACAACAAGGACCGGATTTAATGACGCTTTGGTGAGCGAAAACAAAATATATACTGTCCGTTTTCAACTGGTCCAACAGCTAGCCCCCTGCTAGCCACCTCGACGACAAAGTTTTCACCTTTTTAAACCTAGGCACTTACTCTGGCCCGACTAGTATTTGGCTTCTAGGTCAGCATTCAGCTTGTTGTAATCCCTTTTTAGATTTTCTTATATTGATGCCGTTGTATCTCATGCCTCCTAACACCTGCCACGCGCTACTGATTTCATTCTATTTCTTTCTCTTCGCCCCTCTTCCCCGGCTTCAATCTCCGACCACAGTTGCCCAAACGCCTATTAGAACTACTATTCACTCAAACTGGCTGGTGCCCGGCCTACACTCACACGGTCCTCTAACAAAAGGGAAATTTTCCGTGAGCCTACATCTGTATGACTCTTTGTGTCAATCCCCGTCTCATCCAGAACCGGCCTCTCACCACGGAACTGCGTATCCCTTCTCCGACCCTTGACGACCGTTACGGGATTGTCCATAAACTGAAGCATGTCAGGGCGATGATGGCATGGCACTGTCACACCCAGTGAGATGGCACTCCCGCAACTATTTTCTCCAGAATCTCGACCGCAACCCCTCGCCCACAACATCGAGTAGTTCCCATCCGGCCACGTCTCTGGGATGAGCTCTTCCGTACCCAATAAATTTTCGCTCAGATTTGGCTAGCCTGGCTTTTCTACTGCAATTTTTACTTGCCTGTTGCACAAGTTCAAATCCGTATACGGAGTTCAGGTCGCCCTATGTATTAGCAACTTGCCCCATCCAACCTCTCCCCCTGCACCTGACATCCCCACAACAGTGCAACCAGTGAGTCTGCTTGCCTTCAGATTAAACGACAAAACTTGTCATGTGCTCTCATTTCGAATTATCTCATCTCCATCTCCACTTTTACTCGTTGTGACTCCGGCCATTTACCTAACCACCCAAGGTCCCTCATGGCCAGCAATGGTTTTCAGTTTTAGTTCATGCCACCTGACTGTCTTTGATCTAGTCGAACCTCATGCCCATTTTTCCCAACAACTTGGGAAATAACCTTCTATCGCTATATCATCGGGTGTTCCCCACTGTTTGTGACATTGTCTTCTTTTTGTGCAATCCGCACCCCCACAAATCCCTCAGCCATGATCCATTCTGACTGTAAAACTATGATCATGCCGGACGGTATGCCACCCGCAAGTTGGGAATAAACCTTTTTTATTATTATTATCCACCATGGTGCAGCTTTCATTAAAGACTCCGTAAACATTATCTTTTATTTGAAGGACGCCATGGACCGTTACAATTTGCTGTCATTTGTTTTCATCTTTTATGGCGATTTCGTGCAAATCGGCAGTAGCGCAAGTCCCTTAAATTTCGCCAACTCACATAGAAAGCTACGAAAGAACACAGCGCCAAAATGCAAGACCAGATTCGACTAAATCCTTGTGAAATTTTTAAGTTTTAAATCCCCATATTTTCGAGTAGACTGATTCACGGATTGATACACACATGATCTGTGCCTTTGCCAAAGGTTCCATAGTCGGTATTGTTCATGCCGTACAGCAGCAGCCGTTCACTTGAGAGGTACAAGTGGACGAATGGTGTTGCACTGATCTTTGATTTCTCAATGCGGGGCAGTCTGCTTGCAAGAGCAAGAACTCGCATTGAAAACGTCTCGCAGTGCTTCAAACTGGGTTGTAGATGGAGCGTAGCCAAAGTCGGAGAAAGATTGTTCCATGTAGCGAACACCCGAAAGAAGAAAATTTGCTGAATAAAAGTGTGTGCTCCGAACTTGCAATTATTCTTACCATGCCTTTGTCGTGTGTTGCCTGCCTTACGAACCCTGCTCAAACAGCGCATTAGCATTAGGTTTCACTAGAGACGACGATGCCCGAGGGGAAACGAGTCAAGCTCCGCGAAACACGTTTGATAGTCTATGTATTTGACTCCGGCAATCACTTTCGAAGCGGCTCTATGGACGCTGAGTAATGGTCATATCATTCTTTCTGTTGTTCAATATAAGTGACAGGCAGGTACGGCGGTGAAGATCGGTGTTAAACACTGATGTAATGCCGTCGATGATGATGATGTTATAGGCAGCAGACATAATCGAGAGCGAGCATAGTTATGGGTATGACGAGCCATATTTGGCACTTAAATTAGGACACTGAGCATATAGGCACTGGCCCAGCATTTACAAAAAGTAGTCGAAGTAGGAGATATCGCGTATAGTTTTGATTATGAGGTCTGTCGTACGCCATTATATTAGGTATGTGTGCATAGTTTGGACCTCACAGTGCCGGTTCGCATAAAAATTGGCTCGTTTTTATCGTAAGTAGCATGGATAAGCGACAACGCATACGGTCACGTGTAAGAAGATCAGGTTGGATTAAGTTGCTGGTTAATCAACGCCGCACATGGATACGGAATTGGCAGGTATGACATGTGGCCAGGCTAGGCTACATCGGGTACAGCAATGGGTACGACAGGCCATCAGATTAGGCTATCACGTATAGCTGAGGCCTCATTTCCACCTGCCCGCGGGGATACTGACCTGTTTACTACAAGTAGCAAAGATAGGCGACATCGCGTATGGTTATGGGTATGAAAGACCGTCTTTGGTCATTGGGTTGTGTTACTATACCTAGGTTATGTCTCATGATCAGCGTCGCACATAGACGCGGGCCCAGCATTCACAAGTAAGTATTCGAGATGAGTGACATCGTGTAGAGTTATGAGTATAAGGGACTGCCGGTGGTCATAGGATTAGGATGTATTGCATAGGTGCGGCCCCGTAATCAGCATCGCACATAGACAAAAGCCCACCAGTTACGATAAGTAAACGAGTTGAGTGACAGCGTCTACCGTTATCATGGCGACAGTTTTATGGCGGTTACCACCTACAGAGCGTCACATTCATAATAGCAGTGGTACCTTCAGCTATCTCGTGATGCTGTCTTATCTACAGGATAGCTATGCATATCCGGGAAATGGAGTCGTCAATAGATATGACCCTCGCGTAGCCACCGCACAGTCCATGTTTTGTCTGACAGCGTTCTACATAATGAAAGTCGAAATCCACGGGACAAGTTTGCAGAAAAAATATATTTTGCCATTATAACCGCATTTGTTAAAACTGAGAAGTGTAAAGCAAATGAGCGTCAACAATCGGTCTTCTGGGATGAAATTTACAATAGATATTATTTGGATGTTTTTTATTCCTAAAGAACGCCAAAATACACTAGGGTCCGATTCCGTGTATTATGACGCGTAAACCGGTCTGAAAATGCGAATCGGTGAAGTCCGTGATCTTGAAATTTCGCTCACTTAAACAAAGTGCTACGAGTGACTTTTCTCCGGAATTTAGAAATGGATTAGACTAACTCCCCATTAATGTCACAACTTCGAAACCCCTATAGTTTCGGTGAAAACAATTTTGGTGTGCAAATAACCAGCGGCGGATTGTTAGTGCTTATGTCGTTTTGGGATTACTTAGAAATCCATTACAGAACAATACACGTGAAGAAACGAGCTTTTTTCACAAAAGTTTCCACCGTTTTCACAGTGACCGCGCGCCATTAAAATACGAATTCCGCGGTCACAGATGACCCGAGTTCGTTTGAACATATAAAAAACTGCAGCATTTGGAGATTTTAAGGGCTCGAATATACATCATCAAGCACTGCGACGTTATGTTAAAGAATAATTTCCTCAGACTACGTCTTCTAAGTAATTTTGGATGTGCTTCTAGGGCACGGTGCCCCATCAGTGATTTTAGATTTTAGTTCGCACTGACCGGCCAGATCGTGACATTCCACCTACCGCACAACATTCATCGTTCTGGTCTATTATTCTTGCAATTCGATGTTTTCTACCATGCAACAAGCAAGATGCTTCTTTTATGCCCTCCCTTGTTCTGCCTTTTCCCACCACTTCCAAACCCCTACGATCTGGTCCGCCCCAGAAGCCGCCGGCTATTCGCACAATGAGTTTAATTTCTCGAAATCTACGGCATTTTCGGACTTGCCACTTCATAGTGTAGAATGTCTATGTATAATGTATATGCTCCTGTATT
>NW_008752047.1:309464-325397 GCF_000715545.1 Opisthorchis viverrini | reverse complement strand
ACTCTTTCAAAGCGACTTGAAATGCATTGAATGAGAAAAAACTGACGAGCTAAATTCTCCACAAAAGCATCCTCCGCATTCACGTGCTCAGCCATAGCAGCCGTTAAAATATGAATATCGCGGGCCTTGAATATCGTGGGGATTAAGTAGGTTTAAACAACTTTCAGCAAAACTGCGGCCGTTTGGGAAGATCTCATACGCCTGAAAAATTACCATCAAATGTTAAAACTTTATGTTAAAGTTTTCCTTCTTTGAACCATGGTTTCAGAGAAATTTTGGGTGTGCGTCTAGCCGCCGGCCCCCAGAAGTAAGAGAAAACCCTAGTAACTGTGTCTCTTTTACCATGCCAGTTTAGGTGTGATCAAGTCTAGATGGGATAGTGCCCACTGTCTATGACCTCGTCCTCTTTCCGCGTAATTCCCAGTACCAGCAAGTCTCATCGGTCCTGTTCTGTCCTGACCGTAACCGTATGATCATGCCTGACGGTATGCCTACCACCAGTTGGGAATAAACGTAATTTTTATTATTACTGTTATTAGAATTTTTCGTTGAATCCAGTGAGACCAGTTAGTGGAGCAGCAGGAAATGTGTGACCAGATCGAATATCTTTGAGATGTCAAATAATATGGCATTCCTTATGAGCCCTCCGTCCTTGGTTTGGGTAAAGCTGCCCATAAATACGAGCATGTTTGTTACACAAGAACGGCTTGGGAGAAATCTGTTGCGCACTACGGATTTCAAATCGTTGGTGGCGATTTAAATTCCATTGGCCCGCTTCATAATGCGTTCTAACACGTGGCACGGTACGCTAGTGAGGCTGATAGGTCTGTAGCTGCTGGGGACATTCGGTCACCGGTTTTACTTCACCCAAACTGGGAAAGTGGTCCTTGTCGATTGACTGACGAAATAACAGGTGGGAATGCTTCACCAGTGTGAGCGACGTTTCTTTCAGGATCCTTGGGCTTATCTGGCCTCAACGCAAGAATTGATGAATGTCCTCCTTCATGAAGAGCAATGTGGTTAGAGGTCGTTCGTAGATACGCGTTGGCAAGTTTGAGTGTCACAAGGCCTCTAGAGCAAAAAAGGCCTGCACAGTCTTCTCTGCAGACTGCAGATGCCACTAGTATGCCACTCGTGAGCTTCCAGTTCCTGCCCTTCAAAAAGAACGCTGTTGATACATTTCTGCAGTGGTCTCATGTACTTAAATAGCGGACTGGGCCTAAGTATGGTGGTTTGTTTTAGTATGTTTCGTCAGTGGATTTCCTGCTCACAGAAGTTCCGCATTGTACGAAACGCCAGCATATCTCCCGTGTCTTCTATAGTCATCTTTCAAATGGGTGAGACTTCGAATTCCTTTACGTAGTTTACGGCCCACCGGATTTCGCGCTGGTTATTAGAGAAGAACATCGCGTCACCCTCGTGAACTTGCTGAATAATGGTCCTGTAAAACATTCCAGTGAAGCTGGTTCAAGTTTAAGTCGGACGATTCGAATTCTTGAGAGTTGTACACGGCCGAAGTTTCGAATCCATGTTTGGCGTTCGGGGCTTCCGGATCACTGGACACGACGCGTCTCAGCTCCATACAGGTGGCACTGGGGACATTAAAAACACCTACTAGCAATAAAACTGTGAAGCAATAGCTGGAGGGAAGTTGCCCAGGGGTTCGTATGAGGAAAACATCATGAGGATAGATGCCAAAAAAGATTTAGGCATTTGGGTCTCCTCAAACTTGTCCTTCGCACTACACCATGAGAAATCCGCCCAAAAGGCATTCGCCGGAATGCCGCAAGAAAGCCTCCTTACCGCTTGCAGTTAGGTGTTCTTCATGTGAAGAAGCCTACCCTGCTCACAATCGACTGAAACATCAGGCCACTTGCCAATCCACCCTCACACCGAACTCCGAAAAGCCGGTGCGGATCCAACAGCCAATCATGACGCAGTGTCCGTCGCGTGCCGGTTGCCGTTGCCACATCCAGTAGGTTTCAGAGTTTCTGGCATATTATGGCCTCATACAACTTGAATGCTGCGCCATATACATGTTTGTTAACTGGCTCTTGGCGTTGGATACACGTTGTGCGCCTTCGGTGGTTCTTTTTCCGAAAACGCTACCGTAAGAGGCACAAACCCATCTGGGGCATTACCGCTGTTACGATTGACGAACTTGAACCCGTGTCTGGCGAATTTATTCACCTCCGAGAATTATTGCAGCAGAAACGGAAGTGGTCTAGAAAAGCACAACAGAAGCTTATTGAATCACTGGCTCGGAAAGTACATATCCACACACTAGCAGCCAGTATCAGTGAGCATCCTATCTGTTCTGCTGATGCAGCCGCGGCCTTAATCACAAGGCTTACATTCGGCCTCATTTCCGGTCACACTTTGGCAATCGAAATCTACTGTCCGTTCTCCGTTACCATTACCTCAACCTGATCAGGAGAGATGATGACGTCACCATATCTCTTGATGATAAAATCGTACGATTTCATCAAGTTTGCCGGTGTTGTTAATCGGGAGTTCGAGTATTTCAAGCTCAGCTCAGTGTCAGAGAACCAGTTGAAGTGACTTATTTTTGTATCTTGGCTCGACTCGTCCCAAAACGCACACCACGAACCCCATGCTATACAAAATTACTCGTGATGCTGGTATCGCATTACTGAGCTTCAACACCGAATGTAAACGCCTGTCAACCTGAATCACCACACGGCTGTGATCAGTCGGTTGCATACTGCTTCAAGCAGCTGTATCCACGCAATCAAGTTCAACGCCCCAAAGAAGTTGGGAAACAAGCCCGGCCGACAGCAGAACAAACCTCCCAAAAGTTGCTGTCTTTGTGTGGTTGGCAGCTGTATCCACGCAATCAAGTTCAACGTCCCAAAGAAGTTGGAAAACAAGCCCGGCCGACAGCAGAACAAGCCTCCCAAAAGTTACTGTCTTTGTGTGGTTAGTATTTCGCTCGCGATTGCCGGTCCAGGCGCCATAAATATGGCAACAATAATATTTATGTCGATTTCAGATGCTGCACTCACCAGCATCCCACAGGGCAGCTCCCAGATCGCAGTCCAGCTCAGTGATGACGGCATTCCAATTAGGTTTTAATTGCCGAATTAAGTTTTTGACGATTCGTATCAACAACACCCCAGTTCGTTTGCAGCTGGATACGGGCCTCCATATCACCCTGCTCAGCGAACGGGGCTTGGGACATTGAATATTGGACTCTTAATGCTTCTGGCAGTAAGCTGAAATAGCCCGACGATGTTTATTGCCCCGTAACCCTCAGTGGTTCGACGGCACATGTCACGCACTATCCGACGTTATGTCCCAAGCTTGATCTCACGGGATTGGGTTGGATCGACAAAGTGAATCTGCGTCATCTTTATCGACAGTATGGTGTGTTCAGCACTGATAATTCGCTGCCGTGTAACCACGATTTATTTGAAAGCCTTATTGTGAAGAAAAGAATAAAAGAGACTTAGTGCTGGCTTACTACAATCACTTCGGGCATTCAGGCAGTCTGGATGGAAAATGACAACAATAATGTCACGAATCCATTAGCAGCCGCATCTTGCAGAGTCTCCGACGGGGCGCAGTGGGGATCACGTAGCCCCCATTCTGGAAGGCGAGTAGTACCGACAACACCCAAACGTTTCGTAATCTCGTTCATACTCCTCTGTCAGGCCAAGGGGGCCACCTCTCTGCTTCCACCACTCTCAAAGAGCACTCCATTCGGCTTGACATACTCAGCAGATGGCCTAACCGACGCAGCTTCTGGTGTCGGGCACATTTCTCAATTAATATTTCTGTTACACAACCGAAAACTCGCTTTATAATTGCTTCGCTAATTCAATTAGCAACCTCACACTGAGGTGCCCTCGAACGATCTCACTTTCCGGAGCGTTCATTCGAGGATCCCCTGCAACCCTAAGCACCCATATTCGCTGATGCGCTGGGAACGTTCATGGGAGCGATAGTCAGATTGTGCTTCCTCCTCAATTCCAGACCAGTTTTTAGGCCGAGACGCCCAGTACCGTATGCACCCTTCCCTATCGTAGATCAGGAAGTAGACTGGCTACAGGTGGCTGGTGTTCTGCAACGGACCAACTGCTCAGCATGGGCCGCGTGGATCGTAAGGGTGAAGAAGTTTACCGTGACGATCCATTTGTGTGCAGACTTCTCCACTGGATACCCCTTCTTCTGGTGGCATGGCAGTTACGCACCGAAGGGGTGCTACAGCTGAACAATTTTTTTACTGCATACCCATCACTACCCTCTACCTCTTCCACACGAATTGAATGCTGAACGGAATAGGAGAGAATGTTTTTCGAAAATCGATTGGAAAGGCCCACATGTAGGTTTAAGTCTAGAGGGAATCGCGAGAATTTTCGGCCATGAATACGCATCGTGGTCCGTTCTGACATACCCGACTGCTGTTTGTTATCAGGACAGCACCAGGCATATTTCCCCCATCATCGTCATCATCATACTTATTTGTTGTACGGTGGTTCTAGCTGCCACCTTCGTTCACCGATGATTTGAACTAGTGGGCTAGGAAGCTGCGCATTGGATGCTGTAGCTGATATAATTGATACATAAATAAATGGTCGTCAGTGGGCTTTCAATTGGGGAGACTGAGAACGGAGTTGTGCACTGAAGCAATAGCTTGGATGCACCACCGCTATTGAGGGCGCGACTGGGCATTCAAGCATCGGTGTTGAACACTGATGTCATGCTGTCGATGATGATGATGATGACTGGGTCATATCTGACAACGTCTCTAACCACTGATGTGTCCCGTCTCAGAGTCACAATACAGGGTGACGGTAATAACTCTCATTACTTCGCTGCCAAGTCATTGTTTGACCCCCTGACTTGTTGTCACTCTTCACGTGGCTATGCAAAAAGAGTCCTTCGAGAAAGTCGGTCGACTGCCGTACGGAGCACGTGATCAAACCAGCGCAACCTGTGGAGTACGATCACTTCGTATATTGTGGGCGTTATTCCTTCCGTAAATCATTTGACGTAGTTCATCTTCACTGATCCGGTTTTGCCACCAGACTTGGGCAATGCTCCGAAGGTATCGATGGCCAAACATGGCAAGTCTTTTGACGTCTTCAGCGAGCAGCATTTTAAACTCGACCCCTTACAGATACCCTGATGCCACGCCTACACTACAGGTAATGTTGGTTCATGAAATCTGCTCTGACCTTCCCAATCGGGATGGAAATATCATTGCATTCAATGTGTAGCTACCCGATTCCCGAACAAACTGAACATGCCTTTACCCCCAAGGCTTGGTTGTATGTCCCACGCTCCCGTTTTCCGGTGATCGAAGCTGTAGCCGCTTGAACCAATGTGCCTATAGTACACGGTTAATAGCTGACAAATTGAATTGAAATTGCGAATATCGTCTTTCGCGAGACCAGGACTGATAGCTGCTTAGACAGGTATTTGTGTACTACCTAAATAGGCTCATCCCCCCTCTCTTGCAGTGGCACCTTACACTTAGCAGACGTGAAGCGCATGTCAAACTATGAGGCAGAATTGTTTCTATTATTTAACATTATTTGCACTACCACGGCGCTAGATCTAAGAAGAGCTATATCGTCTATGTGGTCCATATCTGTGAGCGAACTCCTCGAGAGCGCTTCGACCCCACAGGCATTAGAGTCTACTACTAAGTATCAGTTGCTATAAAGCACGACTGTTCCCTATAGCAAAAGTCTTCTCCATCTTGCGAGTTTTCGTTGTCCACCAAACCTCTCGGTCTTTCCTTGGTCTCTTGGCTGTTTGGCATTTGAGGCATTTGCGTGCGCAGACGTACTCGTTGTCTCTGTTACGGATATCCCGGCACAAATCATGGATAGTGACCTCGACTACATCCAGTGGTCGTGTGGTCGAATCGGAGAAGTCGGACAGACAGCAGTGAACGTCGGTAGGATAGCCCCTTTCACATTTTGCTGCGCTTTATCCACGCGCTCACTTCCAGTACATTAATAGTTTACTGCAGATTTGTTGAGCTAACTCACACCGATACTGTTGAGCTACGGTAGTTCTTCGAAGATAGTGGATTGGCATGCTTCTTGCTACCTTGCGAGGGTCTGAGGGCAAACGAGCTGTTAGGCGTGCATGCACCATGGTGTGGTCGGAATCAAGCTGTGTGCCCCAGAAGGATGGGCAGTCTTGAATTGTGGCTCTCCACCAGCCATATTTCAACAAATCATGGACACGATGCCGAAGGATGCCCTAGTGTTGCCGTCTATTTGGGCGATCTCATTCTCATGGGTTCCAGCCCCGACGAATTGTTGCAACGCCTTGATTACCTTGCCGGTCTTATTTAATAGTGTGGCTTCAGGGTGCGCCAACAAAAGTACACCATCTCCATGCAGTCGATAAAGTTTCTGGGTCTAGTCATTGAAGAACACCAAGTACACCCTATCTCCAAAAAGTACACGAACACTGTGAAAACCACCGTGGCATTAGCTTCTTAGCTGTGACTTCTAATGTGCTCATTGGTCCCATCCCTCGAAGGTTGACTGAACACACAAAGGGACAGTTCCGTTGAAAGTCAAGCTGGTTTACGCCTTGCAGAAGGAGACATCAATCACATTTTCATCTTCTGGAACTGTGACACCGCTTTCAGCAACCAAGATTGGTGGTGGTGTTCCTTGACTTGAAAGCTGGTTCTGACTTTGTGGACCGTCAAGCAGTATGGTGGTGTCTGTGAAGCAAAGGTGTTCCCGATAGATTCTTTGCCCTCTTTAAAGCCCATCCCCGTAGACACGTAAAGGTGTACGGCAAGCTCTCGCCTGAGTTCATTACATCGAGTGATGCCAGGGAAGACTGTTCTCTTTCGCCTTTCCGATTCAACGTCGCCATTGATGTGATCATGGTGATAGCTCCGTAGTTGAGGCGCGAACTTGTTGATCGGAAGGATATGGTTCGAACTCAACCTTTGCACATCGACTGGTCCTGTCTAGGCTTGGACAACGGGGCAGCTTCTCGTCTCCCTTGCTTATTTTGCGTGGCATGGTAGCTATGCACTGACAGGGTGTTACAGGTAAAAGATTGTTGAATACTCTCTCGCAGCCTCTAGTGTTTGTGGGGTCCGAATTCTCCCGGGGGAAAATCGTTCAGCTGTAGCACCTTTCCGGCGCCTAACTGCCATGCCACCAGAAGGAGGCACGAGGGCTGGGATACTGCCAGATTGTCCATGCCTGCACAGGGGAAGTCGAGAGGCAGAGGTCGGTTTTGAAGCACGGACCTTCCGGTTGGTAATTTCACGCTCTAACCACAACCATCTCACCCTCTCTTATAGTGAGTTCACTCGTTGATGAAGTGTAGGCAGACGACAGAACTCTTCTTTCGTCTGACCCCGTCTTAATGCAGGTGATAGTAAATAATCTGAATACTTCCGTATCGTTCCGCAATCGCTGTACACACATAAGTGTATAATGCTGCTTCAAGGCTGAGTGGGCTCCACCTTCAACCTCGTACTTGCGATTGATTGAGGTATTAGACATATTTATCTACCTGGATAGCTGTATCAGTCATCACCATCGACAGCATGACATCAGTGTTCAGTATCAGTTCTAGTAGTCAAACCAAGGACGATATTTTCCGTGCGGATCGGTAGTGCTAAAGCAACTCTTGTGAGTCAGCATCACTCATGGCGCAGACACGACATCAGCTTGTCTGTAAGGGGTCACAATGCCGTGGTTCTCCGCATATTGTTGTTGGGACTGTGGCTATTTTGAGCTGGAGACGATAAGAAACCTTCAGTGTTTGACCATCGATTTCTTCGGCCCATTGCCCGAGTCTGGTGGTGACATCTGATCAGTAATGCTGAAGTCCGCCGAATGGTTTTCGAAAGGAATAGCCTGCTCATAATAGGTGAACTGGTCACATTCCTTAGGTTGTGCTTGCTTGGTCACGTTCTTCGTATGCCAGTCGACCGAGTTCATCAGAGAAGCTTTTCATACAACCACGCGAGGGGTCATAACGAGCCAGGGGAAGTCAGGTAGTAAATTGGCAGCTGAGTGTGAAAGCCAATACCAGCGAACTCAGCTGTGCTGCTCACTGTTCTCTCTGTCTGGAGACTCTGAGTCGAGACACATCAGCTGTTAGTGTCGTTGAAAGACGACTGATTTACGCGCGTGCGTCCGAGGCGTTGCCTTCAATGCATAGCTTTCTCTCTTGGCCCCCCTCCCCACTGAAATGTCCACTGAAATCCTGAATTCACGCACCACTTATGTCAGCTAACGCCTCCAAGGTGTGGCTATCCACACCTACTCCGCAGATTATCAGCAAACGAAAATGTGTGCAACAAGTACTCAGGTTTACAGCTGAATATAGTGATGATACTTTCGTCAATACTGCTAGTTATAATGACCTCATCAGGTTAGGATTGGATAGATTTGGAAACAATGAGGAGGATTTCTGTTGCTGCAACTATCTTATAGTTACTTACCACTCTTACTACACGCCCACGACCGCCCATCTGTAAGCCAACAAAATAATCTCTCTGCGCCAGAAGAACACCACCACCAAGCTAATTTTTCGGTATGCCCTCAAACCGAAATAGCGGACCATCATCCCCGTATGTCTGGGAGAGTAGTAGTGGTAGTGGAAAGGTCACTGGTGATCAATCTATTTTGTCTCTGCTTTTAGCTGATTCCGCAGAGTAACCTATGGATCAACTAGATTTGCCACCTGGTTGGGAACGCGTTTATCATCCAGGTGTCGGAAACTATTATTATGTAGACCACAATACGAAGACCACTACGTGGAAAGACCCACGCAGCACAACGAACTCCAACTACCGGGTACGTGCGTTTTGTGGTTTCAATATCAGTCAGTCATGTTTTGGACAAGCCGATTAATATCCTACGTTGTCTATCACTAGTGCAAGAACATTCTTATTCCCAAGTATTCTGTGACAAACCCGGTTTTATCTCTGTAGTTGTATTTCGAGAGGTGGTTGATCGAACCGTAGTTCAACCGAATCCTTTTATTGTCGGCCATGTTTCTGTAAACACCTGACGGATCACTGCTTTGGACGAACATGCTTTCGGAACTGTCGGGCTATACCTCACAATTCATTAAATCATTTAGAGGATTCCGATGTAATTCTCTATTACGTGGTGGTTTCATAATCAACAATGCAGTTTGCAACCGATTCGCCCATAGCCTTAGGCTATATGAGTGATATTTATTGTGGTGCTCGGTCGCGTTGGTGCGGGTTATGCATCGATCTGGAACTGATTCATTCACATTCTATTGAACTTGTTGACTCAACGAACTTGCACTGAATGTTCTTCATCTTTGTATCCTCGTAAACGTATACAGCGACACCCTAATGTAGTGCACTTCAAAAGCTAATTTCTTTTCGTTTTTGGGATTCTTTATTCTCTCCAAACAACATCCTTTAATGTAGTTGTTGCGATTAAGTACCCGCCTGTTCCAAATACGTACCACAACCGCATACAACACAGTCAATCACCTAGCTATGTAGCGTGTCAGCACCAGGATGTGAACGCGAATTTCAGAGACAGGTACTAGCCCACTATTCAGCTAAAAATCACTGATTTGAGTAATCATGATGTTTATTTGGGCCATGCTGTATTATGATCAATCAGCTATGTTGGACATCCGGTTGCCCCGGAACGCGCCTAATGGTCAGTGTAGTTCAGTTAGACACTTTGTTTCCCCACTGCTTATCTGAAGCTATTTCGAGGTTTCATCCAATCGTACTGTTAACAACATACGTGGTAAATACTTTGCAAAGTCTGAATAGACGAATAACTAAAACGGCTTTAGACTGAAAGTAGGTCGGTGCGAAAGGCATGTCCTGCTTATCGATAACTGCTTGACGTACTCATTACAAATTTGGCCAGTTACCTAATATTTCTTTCCTTAAATACGACGGAACGCACGCAGCCAATTCGCTCCTTTTCCTCAAGTGTTTCGCACAGTCCTACGCAGGTTCAATTTTAACTGCTTCAATTTACGTGAAAAACTTTCCTCGAAGTAGGCAAACCCAATACAAACAATACAGAAGATGCAGAGGCCACACCTTCAAAATCCACTGTCGCATCACTATCTCACTAAAAACTAGACACCTGATAGTCTATCTTATTAAGTGCTTGCTTTCCACTGACGAGAGATACCAACTGTGAAACGTTAAATCATCGGTGTCGACACTGATGTTGCTGCCTCAGATGATGATGATGATCTCAGCAGAACCTTTGTTTGTCAAGGGTATCCAGCCATCGATCGAAAATGATGTAAATGTCTATGGCACACGCTGGTAACTATGCGAAACGGAGCCGTTGGTTCTGGATCAGTGCAGCTCTACGCTGTTGTAACAGATTAAAATTAAACCATGTGTGATCTTCGGTGGTTCTCTTGATTATCAGGACAAAGTCCACTGATCAGGAACGGCCCGAATGTTCTTAGTTGTGGCAAATGGTCTCACTTTCTGATTGCTCAAGGTGACGTTGACTTACATGAGTATATGATAGCAGAATTGTGAGAAACTGAAGAAAACCTAGTAATATTGTAACATGGATCCATCTTAGTGCAATGCCACCCCCTTCCGGCCCTTCATTCATCATAAAAGTGTTTGTAACCCCGCCGGTTTGTAATCCATTGCCTAATTCTCTAACATAATCGATCAGGGTAACTAGAACCAACGTATAAACCGATCAGGGTCCGAAGCTGATGGTGATGAATATGCCTCAGATGCACCTAACTTTTTTCACTCGGAGCAATGACAGTTAACGAACCTTGCATGTCACGCACTTGTTCAGAGTTGTTGAGATTAATTTCCGTGTACCTCCGTGGTTAGAGCGCTAAGCGGTTTACAGAAAGATTCGTGGTTCGAACCCAACCATTGCCTCCAGATTGTTCAGGAAACCTAGCGGTATACCTCCCTCTATGTTTTTTTTCGGTTTGCATAACAGCTGTGCATTAAAAAGGTGTTAAACAATTACTTCTTAAATGGTTAAGTGTCGTTCAACGACTTTTGCTCGTGAAACTTGTTTTAATCGTGCCTCTTCGAAACATTTGGGTATTTATTCCCATTATTATCAATTACTAATGTGAAGGAACTCCTTTACAGCCTAATCCAACGAATGAGAGATTCCGTTACCCCGGAAACTACATGATGTCACAGCAGCCATCCAACCTTTATCCGATGCCGCCCATCCACGACCCTTATGTCCAATACGTGCAGGATCCATTTCCTCCTTATTTTGAGATGCCACCTTATGTGAGTCAGCGTTCTTCCTATGATGTACTCCAGCCCCAGTGTTCACATGTGAACTGTCTGCGTGTGATTGTAATTCTCGTTGGCGTTGTCCGACGTATCACAATGATGACTCAAAATTCTCAACTTAGATTTCACCCTGTAAGGAAAGTCTCGGTTTAAGTTGAAAAGCGGATAATAATTGACTCAAAATCGTTGACAAAGACCGTTAGGTTAAACCATGAGGTGGTTATTAAAGGCTTCTTTCAACAATGGAAGTCGTTCCATTTTCAGCCGCATGGCTACCATGCGGCCAGGAGACTCTGTGGAAATTACACAGCCATCAAGTAGCCCAAGCATCGACGGGATTGTCCGGACCAGAGAAAGTTCTTTCTGCAGCTCGCGCAGTTCACTTACCTGTCCAGACTGTACAGTTTTTAGGTGAGCAGAAAACTTGATGGGCCTCGCATACTTCGTCATCACGTTATATTCTACTTCGACCTTTTATTAGGCCACTTTCTAAAAAATTACTCTCATTGTCTCAACACAAGCACGCTATTGGAAATGACATTATCCTACTGTGATGAATTTCGAACTAAAGGTCATTATATTCATTATGTTTGTTTTTTAAGTACGTATGTATTCTGCTTCGTTTCCTCATCAGGAATAGCGTTCAGGTCTCCTAACTCGTGAAAGCTTGTATTTCTTTTCCCACGCACCTATACAGCCCACTTATAGACCTCATGCTCCAATGCCCGGATTCGGTTTTGAAACCGGTATGTATCAACCCACACCACGACCTCCGTCTTTCGGTACCGGCAGCCTACCGCGCAATATTCCTATTCAGGTTGTCAAGCATGAAGTGACTCGATCACCCACACCGAGACGTGCCGCGCAGTCGCCTGAAGCAGATGGGTCGTCATGCCGCACACCGGTGAGTTTCCGGTATTGTTAAGGAATCATTGCATACTGAATTCAGTTGCCTGTAGCTCATCATTGTTTAGTACTCTATTGTTGTCGCGACCTCTCGGTGACCATGTTGTGGCCGCACCTTTCAACACGACTCATTTGTCGACTCCGTGAGATGTCCTTTACCTAGAGCCCAAACAGGGAGGTGAGGTTGTAGAGGGTAGAGCATAGACGTAATATGTTCTCGTCCCTACTTTTTCGCTGTTTCTTTTGGCTCTTCAATTTAACAACCACTTTTCGTATGACTTTTTGCCAGGAACATGGTTGACTGGTCGTCTGATCATCTTTTTTTTATGGCTGATCTTATGCAAGCAGTGGAACTTGACGTGGACAACTGAAACTAATATCCGAAACCTTATTTCCTTATTCGCCTTCACGTATTTTGTAACTGAATAACTGACAGACCTTTCTTATTTCTCCTTCGTTGGAACATTACGGGGCACTTTTAACTCCGCAAATCTTTTTCAACAAAATTTTGTCATAGGCAACAATAAACTATCATTCGGTATATAACTGTCCCATCCTCAGTGGTTGTGAGATGTCATTGGCGAAATTTTTTTCAATCTTTCATGCATACAAAACTAAGAGACCGTCCTGATAACCCATCTCCATAGCGTAAATAGGAACGATTAATCGGCCTCTGAAAGGCAACCGATCGACCTCCAAAGACTCTGGAGTGCACCTGTCGGCCGCTAAGGTGTCTAACCTTAGATGTTCCCTTGGACATTTGGCGTCAACCAGTGTAGAATCCAGGTATGTCCTAATCTAACAGAGTGCACACTATCTCATTTGCTAGAAGAAGACTCGTCAAACGAGTGAGATATCGTGATTTTGAATCGTCCTTAAGGGAGTTTGAAACCAGAAGGAAGGATGTGACATGTCGTACATTCTCCCATACTTACCTGCGTTCAGTGGCACCCTGCTGCCATTCAAACTGCTCAAGTAATCAGAGTACCAGGCATAAAACGAACCTTTTACTGTGTGGACCACGGTATTCTCCAAGGCAGTTTGCTTTGGCGTAAATGAATTCATATTGGTTTCACTTAACACGGGCGTTGAGATTCGTTAGGAAGTCTAACGGTTGGTGAATCGTCAGCTAATTTTTTCTCAAAACTTTTCAGCGTCCTAGAGAAGCACCGGTTACTTACCATCCTGTGCACTTGGGATTTTGCAAATGACAATAGAAGGGTAGGAATGTTCGGTCCTGACAAAATGACCTACTGTGTATTGAACCACCCGCCATATTTTTGCGCACATCTGTCACAGAGGTCGAGAAGTAGAATCGATTGCTCCTTATTACTGGTTTTTGTGTTTAAACCACGGTTTATATATGAAAAGTACGGTGGACCTAATGACGGTATTAGGTTTCGGGATGGTGGCTTTGGACGGTTACTATTTCTAGTCTATGAATGAGGTCCTCGAATTGGGTAAGTCCCCTGAATGAGGAGGTGACACAACGTGCATCCATACTTAGGGACCACTGTCGATGCGGCGCCGTTCAGACACCGTTCAGATAAGCTAGTTGTGTGCCTGTTTTACCATGCAATTAGGATTCAGAAACGAAACATTTGTTGGCTCATGAGTCGAAACTGTGCAACAACTCCCTCCCACGTCTGCCTGACGACAATCTTGCGGTCCAACTGCTTTCTCGGAAGGTTACAACGGTTGAGCCCACATTGGAAAATATGGAAGAAACGGTTACTTTTCATGTTTTTTTACTATGACCCCTTACCTCACTTTCCATTCTGCAGCCCTCTGAGGCGGCGTTAGTCGGCCATTCAAAACAATCTGGTTCGATGAGTGGTGATGTAATCCGGAATAGGCATACTCTAAATGTCGCCGGTCGTCGCCAGCAACCATCAGACAAGGAAGCTACTCAATATCTAGTGAGCACCCATTTTAGTGAAATTAGTTTGGCATATAAATCATTGTCGTTGAGAGTCACATGCCGAAACAAACGTGCGTTCCACCGATTTGTTATCATGCAAAAAATCCGAATAATTTACGCCTACCAGTCTTGTTATTGCTATGTTTACTCGTATTCACCATTACAAACACCGTTGACCAAAAGCACACTTGACCAAAGTACAGCACGGTCTCCTTTGATTTCTTTGTCGAGTCAAGAATTGCTGTCTCCACACATTCTTTTCACTGTTGTGCAAAGTCTCTACGGTTTCAGACAGTTTTGTCCGTTTTCAACGTAAAACAGGCCGGGACACGCAGTAATGCAAAGGGACAAAGTGAGGGAGACAGAAGGGATCTTCGCTTTTACGGCGCTCTAGAAATCACGAGTTTTTATCGGCTTGTAATTCGCACTTTGTGAGGCAAAAGTTGACACCCCTTACCGTGGCTGTCTGAGCCTGTTGTAAAGTCTGCATACGAATTAGACTTCATGTGACTTCAGAATATCCTTGGTTCTGATTGGTCCAAATATCCCTGCGAGCTTTGCGTTAACACTCGTCTCTGTGTGTGTGTGTTTCTATTCCATTTCGATCACCAAACAGCATCATTCTGAAGAACCACAAACAATAAAAGTATTTCATGGATCCGATGTCAGTGAACAGGTTGGCTCTGATGCAGCGACGGGTGGAGATGCAGAAAGAGAACGTGATAACAATTCAATTAAACCATCACAGGAAGATGACAACGAACGCTGTTCATCGCTTAAGGTGGGTTGTTACGGTGGTGAACACCGATAGTCTTTTCGTTCACATATTGCCAGATTCTCCCGTAAGCAGCACCAGAAATACATGTTCTACAGACCGAAATACTCTGAACAGAGGTTGGCTAGTTGGTCTTCCATGTGGCTAGCTTGCACATCGACAGGACATGATGTCCCCCACTCAGTTCATGTCATGTAGTCTAGTATAGATTGGTTCGTGAGTAGCGATTCAGAACGGTTAGTAGTATAGTATCCGAGAAATTTGTGAGATGCATTCGACTGATGGTTCCTAACAACGATGAGGCAGCTGTGCCTCTTCAGCATAGGTTGACTTCACTTGCACAACAGAATCCAAATTTGAAACCTCAAAATCTCCTGGCTCGGTCATCTGAGCTGATCAGCTAGGTCATTTTAATGCGCCCTCTTACTTCCCGAGCTTTAATTAGCTCATTCCAATCTGCAATGAATTGTTTCGATTGGCACCTTATTTGGTCGAGTGGATGACATGTCAGTCTTTTTCCAGCGCGCTATCCTGATTGTCTCCACCACAGCCGCTAACTACACTTCTGAACATGACGCGCGGTACTTCTTTCCTGGAAGATCCGCCTCCCCGAAAAATAGGCATGTGTTCTGGAGATTTCACAATAGCATTCCACTGCAGGCGTTATCTGGAGACAGTCTATCTCCAGGAGCTCTCCCCTTGTAGTCTTGCTCTATTTTCTGAATGTGATCAACTCGACCTAAACACGCCCACTTGTATCCCCCTGTAATTGTGTCTCATAACGTGTTGAACGCGTTATCCAAGCGAAGCCTACCATGTCCATCATCCACACATGTTATGATTTGTCTACCAGTGACGAAATTATCCCATCTGACCAAAACGTTACTCAAACCTACTAGTTTACATATTCTGGGGAATATATAGTATCGCAGTATATAATATATATATATATATAGCATAGTATAGTATAGTATATATAGCATCGCAGTACACTTTTTTGTTTATGGGCTGCGGTGAATACAATACAACGTGACATCGTCTCGGAGGTAAGTCCGTCCG